>NW_020170401.1:286019-309552 GCF_000524195.1 Echinococcus granulosus
TGAAGAATGCAGACGTCAATTTTCAACCCTTGGATGGAAGTCGTCGCATATTCTCCTATGCACAGGAAAGTTTTTCGTCCTTCACGTTAAGGTTTAAATTTCACTAGTAAAAACAGCTTAGATGTCTTATGGAATCAGGTTTGCTTTTCACTACTGCCTGTTTAGCACCTCCAGGCTTACTTGAAGACGAGGCAAGGTATAATAATAGGGCAGACTGCATCACCACTGATATACAGAAGGGCTGAAGGGCAGGTGGAATGGCCCGGAAGCCATGGCGCCCAGTGGAATACAAGCGTAGAGACTTAATTGCTCCCGTGGCCAATACACAGCGTTAAACTGCCAAATTACCACATTTCTTTCTAAATTTCGTTCATTCCACAATGGAATACTGCCTTTTAGTCTCAAGCCCATGTACTGAGGAGGAGCTAGACGATCTTAAAAAAGGGTTAATGTCAAATCATCATAAAAAAATTTTTGCAATGGGTAAATGACTACTTTATTACAGAATCAATTAACACTAAGGCTACTTGCAGACTTGGGAAAAAGCCCATTGTCTAATTTTTTGTTCACACATATCAAGAAGGTACTATTTTACACATTGTTAATTGGTTAAACAAAAAATCCTTTTAAACTTGTCGTCTTTCTCTACCAAATTCGAAACAAAAGTGGAGGTAGCTATTCTCACTTTCAGGATTTACCAGGAGGAATTTTTTAACAGGGTAGTGAAGATTTAGTGGTAAAAGCTCCACACATTTTTACGCTGAATGACTGTTCGGAGATGAACCGTAGGTGATAACTGCCTACTGCATCAATTAGAGAAAGTTGAAGATGACCTCAAGTATGACCTCTCCAAGATGTGCATTTCTCAGTCATCTAACCATTCTGTGAAATCCCATTTCATGCCTATTTTACTGTCCCACTGCATCCCACAAAACTTTCTATCGTGGACATGTAAGTTACATAACACTAGGGGGAATATTGCAATGCATTCTACTGAGGAATAAATAAGCTAAATGGGTTAGGAATAAAGACATCTCATATAAAATCTGCAGCAAAACACGATTTATACAGTTTGCAGTGTGGCATACTACAATAGCTTGTGAGGACTTGGCAAATGTGTGTTTGTTGATTTGCATGTATTACATGGCAGAGAGAGATGTGCGTCAATGTTGAGATGCAGTGGTCTTTACCGCGGCCTCCATAATTTCTCACTAAATTTGACTCCATCACCACAGTTTTGAATGTCGGCTGAATCGGACGAACAAAAATTCGAGCCTGTCTGCTTTAAGAATCGAATTTGATTCGGTTTCAAGGTTGTAGAAGCCCCCTGTACGACATGCAGTGTTGGGTTTGGAGACGGTGCGCTAGCGGAATCGGGATTGACAGACAGCCAGTTAAAGTGACTCTCACCTCGTCCACCCTTTATGAAAACACGCTGTTGGTGGAATGATCTCTGTCTGGCTTGTAATGTAAAATAACTTGGTATTGCAACCTACAGCTAAATAACACACCATCGGTCGTCCCGGAGTCATTCATTCACTACATTTTACTCAACTTTTCTAAGATATGGTATAATTTCATCTCTGGAAGGCTATAAATGCCCTGTACGTATGTATGGTGAAGTATGGACACAATTATTTGCCGGAAAATTCTTTCTGAAGGTCAAACAATTACAAATAGGTTTTGTTAACTCGATACCAATCGAAACCGTATAAGTGATTGTCATGCTTTCCTGCAATTACCACAGGATATGCAGCCCCTTAAGATTTTCCTGAAGGTGGAGGAACACAATGATTGGGTGGAGTATGCACTGCCGACGTACAAGAGAGCTCGGTGGTCGAGGCTACTGGCATGGCCTGAAGTCCATGCCACCCTGTAGAAGTACTAAGGAGGTACATTAGGTGCTCACAAAACCAAATCGAAGGGCTAAACAAATGATCCTAGTATTACAGGCAATCACATACAAAATAAAGTAGACGGTGAGGGGAATAAGAGTAATAGAGAAGAGAAAGTAACTGGGGACTAAATTCCCCTTTGTTTTATTGAGAAAAAGTGGAATTTGGGACTCTGTTTCGGGTTGAAGTGGAATTGTAGCCACTGGTAGCGATAATTTTTACAAATTAGTTGTTTTAAAAAGCCTTTTATAGGTATGAAGCATTTATTAGCGAAAAAAACAGAAGGAATGTTTTATTTCCTATGCAGTATTTCTTATCATTAGTTTTCCTCACCGTTTTGATTTTGCTGGCTCTAAAGACTCCACTTTTGTACTTCCATGGGACAGCATGGCCTCCGCGCCATGCCATTATCCTCCAGACCTTCTCTGCGTCCTAAGGAAGGACTTGGGATGCTTCATTAGCAAGAGCGGACGGCAAGCCCGATCCTAAAGAACATTTATTCCTATTTCTACTACTGAATGTTAAGTTTTGACAAAGGGTAAGATGGGAGGAACCTTGGACCTCGTCTAACGGAAGGGTTGATGAGGACGTTTCCCTTTAATAACTACTCCAGTTACGTGTTCTGCAGGAAGTCTCTTCGCAACCAAAGCAAAACTGGTCGTAAACCGTCCAGCAAGGTGTGTAACGGAGCTGTCTACATCATCTGTACTGTCCCATACTGTCCAGGTAGGTATGGCTGGACAGTACCAAGAATGTAGTTAAAGGTTGGACTTTCCTTTAGCTTCTGTTTTTGGTTTGGAAGGATTACTGGATACTAGTGGTGATTCCTTGAACAAAAATGGTTTGAAGGAGCCTTTGTCCATTCATAAGCTTCTATTTAAAAACTCGGAGGCATTCCTTTTGTTACCTGTACCGCCTTAATTACCTACAAATTAGTTCCGCTTCTCTTATTCCGATAAGTAGTGCACGAATTCTAACCAAAATGCCTATTTCGTGTTAATCATATTCAAAATTTATTGCAAAATTTAAGGCTTAAAAGTCATTAATTACTTTTGTCATTTATAATGCGTTTCATGTCATTTTGCTCGCCTTGGATCCCATTATTCCTGTGAATTCACAATCTGTGTTTGGAGCGCTGCCTTTTACTCGTCCATTTAACAACAAGTCGGCTAAATGACAAACAGCGGTAGTGGAACTGGCATCTTCAAAGTTATTGCAAATAAGAAGCTCCATCTTTACCCAAATGCGACTGGTAGGGTTAACATTTATGTCATTTGTGTATCCTAGGTAGCCGAAATGGAGCCTTATGACAATGCCCTAGAGACCGATCAAGGCATGAAAATAACGCATGACATAAACCAAAACAAGGAGGTTTTAAAGGAGACTGTTTTTCTTCCTTTGCTCTAAAATGTAATTCACATTTGATTTTGAAGCCGGTAAAACATTGCTTTTGTAATTGCGTCCACAAAGTTATCAATTAAAAAACATTGGAATGTACAATTTGTTAGCTTTTCTGGTACCTCGATTGCAAAGCATAATGAACGGTTTGTGGCAACATTTTGAAAAATATAGAAGCTTGTACAAAATTTTTGAAACCTCTGTCTTGTTACAGGTCTATAAAGCATTTGAAAAGTTTCCCAAGATGACTTTTTGATCATTGCTTTGATAAGTTTGATCACTTTGACAATTTCTTTTCTGTATAAAAATGGTCATTCCCGTTGGTGTGGGCGTTTAACCTCAATGTTTAGGTTCAGTTTTGTCAAACAAATTTACTGGGACAAATTAGTAAAAGTTGAAATAAAAACAATTATTTGTACAAATCAACTTACTTATAATATTACTTTTTGATCCTGAATTTATTTGTCACATCTAGTTATAACTAATGGTGTTTTTAGCTCTGCCCATCGAGCTTGCTTCACCTTCTAGTAACCGGAAGCGAAAAAAGTAATCTAACCCAAGTCACTGCAGTTTTCAATTCTGTGTCAGTCCCCTACAATTTTTTCTGGTCCAATGCTAATGCCAAGGAAAGGTGATAAGCATTGCTTAGGGAAGTGTCATCCATAAAATTCCTAGAATACGATGAAGTAATACACCTGGCTACACACAATCACATCCCCTCCCAAAATACGACTCCTTACTATGGCCATTTATGAGGTGTTAAGTCCTCACTCACAAGTTCCTATTCTTGCATAGGAAGGAATGGAAGGTGGACCGTAATCTTACTGACCACTTAGCCAATCCTGGCTGTCATCTCTGCAGGAGTAAATGTCGTTCCTTAGTGCCTCCGAAGTGTATCAAGATCACAGCTCTGATTGGTTGGTCTTCATAAGAGTAAACCATACCTTGTGAACCCTTGCATTTGCAGTTTGTCACCTCCATCACAAATACACACATAAACGACACATGCATAGTCTCCTGAAAATGAAGCGTCTTATGCCTTGGATTTTTGTTGTAGGTGATGGGTGGATCGTATGAGACGACCAAGTGCGCAATATCTTTTTCCACCTAATGCTGCAGTCGGTGAGTCAATCACTCAGTCAGCCAGCAAGCTAGTCAGCAGACAATCACAAATTCATGATGTGTTCTTATAAAAAACGTGGAAGGAATGAAAACGGATGGGTGGATAGTATTTGTGGCCTAATGGTGTCACGGGATGCATAATGCTTGGGTGGAACTAGCTTGCTTACCTTACACCACTCCCCTACCCAGACCAAATCGTGTTATTATTCCTTCAGTTAAATACTACACAGTTTGATCCTTCTCCTTTGAAACTTTAAAACCATACTTGATTAAAATGAATTTTTCTCTGCAGAGTCTATCTATGAGCAGTTCTTCGTCTGTGCAAATTTGCCAAAACCATCTCTGGCCCATACCTTCTATTGTCGCATATTCACCGACAACACCCACGCCAAATTTGAAACAAGTAAAACTCGGTCCATGCAACATACAAGCTCAAAACCCATATATATTAGGTTCATTTTATGTTATGAAGATGGGTTTAAAATAATGGGAAATAAAAGAGAGCACAATAATGATCACCAAGCTTTATGAGTGACCCACGTCTACGCTTCATATTACTTTAAGGATAACCAAAGCATTATTTCACAGCAAAGTACACCGAAAGTCGTGAAAATTTTTGGTTTTCCGTTACCTGCCAAGGGGGGAAGGGAACTAGAGTAATGATCAAAATCCATCTTCAGGGCCATTTGGGAAGTTTAGCTTGACCTATGGTGCTCCCTTCCACAAACTATTGAATGCATCCTAAGGCTTGTGTATAGCCATATAGATTTTGAGGAAGTTTTCTTTCCCCTATTGCAAATGCGTTGCTGTTAAAAGTTGAAGAAATGTGTTGATTTGCAGCAAATTTCGTTGAGGATTTCCCAAAACCGGTTAATACATCCGAATTTCCCTCAAGCAGTCGCTTTGTCATTGAGAATCCGTTTCAGTCATGACCTACAATTCTCCATTTGTTCAGTAAAAAGAGGTGAAAAAGTAGGGAAGAAGATAGTCTAGGGGAAGTTTGCACCACCAATGCTTTGCCAAATCGTCAATCCTGAATAAATAAAACTTTTGTATTTTATTATTCTTTGTCGAAAATGCAACGAAAGTAAATTGCAGAAGCTTCAAAACTAGTCGACAAAGGTCATTCTTGACCTGTCGAGAGAGGTTTCATCACATCGAAATGCAACCGCCTTCTCTACACAAGATGGACACATGTCCTCCTTGTCGTTAAGCTCTCCGGAAAGCCAAATGTCTGTACAGCTAGTTAGTCTTTTTGTGTCACCTCTCTTAGCTATTGCGTCAATCATTCTTAGTTCCTTGGGCCGCTGAATTTGACGTCGCTTTGAAATAACTTACTACTCCAATTTACCAACCGTACCTTCAATGCTACGAACTCAGTCTCTCATATTTTCTAAGTGCCGATTAGCAGTAAAGAGGGGAAGCATCTGTTGAGGAGGGGTGAATCTGAGAGGTCAACAAGAAATGACCCAGAGTAACAATATGAACGGGTTGGAAAACATTCCAACTTCGAGGTTTTCACTAGAGTCATTTGCACGGACAGAACTCTTTGTTGAGAATGAATGGAAAAATATCTATACGAAAACCTGACACTTCGCTATGGTAGGGGAGTAGAGATGCCGACAAAAGTGGGAGGATGACCTGACGCTTGGATGGAGAATTGCTTTCTATTACTATGGTAAATAACGCGCAATCATTGTCGATGGTCGTCAAGTCCTAATCGACACTTCGTGGACAGAACGTACGACCAAAAGTAAGATCCAGCAAAATGTTTCCCAAGACCCAGGTAGCATTTGTAGCCCTTATTCTTCTAGAGAGATGAAGAAATGGTTAGTTGTGAGTGAAGCCTGGATCTAGGTGTTACAAAATAAAAGAACAAAATTTCGACAGTGCATGCAGCATTTGTCTTTCGACATGGTTCAAAAAGACCTCGCATTTTTTAACTAATGCCTGTTAAAGCAGCTTTGGCGTGTAAGGACTGGTCAGTGCAGCCGAAATGTCATAAGACAGCCTCTTTTACTTCGTCATCGATGGGGGTTGTGATAGTTTCGACTTTAAGAGCGAAGTGATGTAGCAAGATTTGGTCCTACATAATGGTGCGCTGCAGAAGGCTTCTTTATATCACTACAGTAGTTTAAATTGCTAGCTCATTGGAGTAGAAGGCGTCAACACTCATTATCGCGACGAGTTATGTCAGATTTCTAAGTGCTAAATGGTCATAAAAACGGTCTCATTGGTGGTGAGTTAGAAACCACTACGACTGAAATTATTACTAATAGACGCATTTAACTCACTCATATATCTCGTTGAAACTCAGCATCTTATTATTAGTGAGGTGCTCTTTCCGAGATTCCCTGCATGCGTGGACATTTGTAGTTCTCAGTTTGACAAGAACCTTGTGCCATTATTTTATTCAACTGCAATAAGGTCAAAACTTGACATGGACACCACTCGTATTCAGTCGATGTAAATTTTGTTTTTGCATGCTTGATGCGCTCTATACCAGTGAAAGTATCAACAAAGTTAGACTGAGGAAAGTAAGGAAAGTAGTGCTCCCAAAGCCGGATGTGGATTCGGTCTTTTAATTCCACTTATTTTACACGTCGCCCCAGCAACCATAGGCAAAACTGTCGCTATCGCTTTTTTGTGCGTGCCTGATTAAATTGCATCTCTGTGAGAGGATTTTCTGCTATCTCTAGTATGAGTTCTCTCTCTCTCTTTGCCATTTTAATGGCTTTATTACAATCAACATTCGTTCCTGGGATAGGATGCGAACCATGGCAGGTTTGGCAACACCCTCTGGCCCTTTCATTGGTAAATAAACCCTCTTTTTGCACAATGCCATTTGATCAGGCTCTTTTCGCCATTAGCAGTACTTTGTACACTTTCTTCGAATAAATAATGCTTGACAATTCAAGATTCACGATTTTACTGAAGTAGCACTTGTTTTACTTGCACAGATGACAACGCCAACTGGGTGTCATGGCGTCCCTCCCATGCTTCTAGGCCTCCAAAATTTGAGACATCTCACGCTAATCTTTCGCTACAGCTTCTTTTGGGGTGATTTGATGGTGCTGTATAAATAGAAGTGATTAAAAAGATTGATTTTGTCAGCCTGTTGTCAGACATGAATGCCACAGAGAGAACCATTCTGTCCATGGGTACACCGATTTACGGTATGGATAGGAGATGGGACTTTAATCTTCCCCGAGTCTCAACTGGTCAAATTATTATGCCAAAAGCAAATGACACGCTCAGTACCCTGGTTGTAGAATATTATATAGTATTTGGCTAGGCTTCTCAAATAAAATCCATACATGGTACACTTTACCTAAAGGAGGTATTGGTATTTAAGGCTACTAACTACAGCTACAGCGCAAATATCATATTATCTTTGGTCCTGCCTTCATTGTGAGTGACTATGAGAATCGCTAGTGTAGATGCTCGAGTGAAGAAGTCGGCACTAATACCACACCGATTAATTCAGTACTCGCGGTTTGGTCATCATCTTAATGTCGTCATCCAGCTCTTCTAAATGCAACTAATAAATCTCCGCTACCAGTGGTGTACGTTATTGCGTCTCTGGAGATGACTGATATCTCTATTCAATGCAGGTACCAAAGTCATTAAATGCTTTAAGCACTAAGATGTACTTTTTAACAATTCAACAAGACCTCATTTATGGATGATACAGACCAATGAACAACTAGTACCCCTTTCGACCGTGTGCTTTTGTTATTTGTACCGCCAGTGAATACGATCATCAAATCTGTAGCGGAAAGTCACTCTTCTTATTTTTTTAGGTAATGAAAGTGCCATACTGCAAAATCTGGTAAAAATGTCTAAAAATAACTTCTGTGTTGTGATTTAGGGTGTAGTATGACTCGCCGACTTCATTATTTGTAACTTGTAAGGATTAAAAGGCATAGGTAGGAGTCGATCTACCAGTGCTTCCTCTTTTACCCCGTGTAACTTTTTCCCCACCTTGAATCCACTAACATCGAATATCGGTTGAACCTAGGGCATGTGTTTTACAAATCCAAACCCGGTTCAAAGTTGGCAAAAGCTTGGTGTCAAATTTTTGCCTAACATTTGAAGGTGGAATATAACAAACGGTTTAAACAAAGTGATTCCATTAGTAAATTACTTAAAAGTGTTGTATCACGTAAGAGAATCTCATCTGTTATGATGTAAAAATTGCTTGCCATTTACACGTGGACTCAAGATAAACGTGTGAAGATCAACTTTTAATCTCGGAAGCTAAGCACAATAGAGTTAAAACAACCTCTGCAAACTTTCATTAAATAAGCTTTCCTTTTTACGTATGTTATAAATCTTGGGTTGTTTTGCAAGCTATCCAGTTGACTGACTAACTGTATGTACTGCGATGTTTGGTGGATGACTATACCATGGCATACCATTGGTGGTTCTCAAATGATCCGCCCCTTATCCACTCCACACGTCTGAGCCTTTAAAGATTATATTGGCTTATGTGAGACAGATTTCAGGTGGAATGGACCACGAGGGAACTCTCATTTGCCGGGGACCAAGCAATTGCACCTAAGAAGGATCTATTCAATAAGATAGTAGCGTGTCCATGAACAACTCCTTCTTCTTCATCAACGGCCAGGACAGATTAATCAGACGCCCAGAGAAAAGGTTAATTTGCACACGACAATGCAACCCACGACCTCGTACTAAACCAATAACCCACGAGAAATTTCCCGCCTTTGGACGGAGCGAGAAAGGAGGGTGATATGGCCTAATCTTATCTCTGCGTCATAGTGATCAAACTCAAAGTAGAATAGACATTTGAAAAGTAAAAATGGAAAGTGTTAAAAGATGCATTTTCGCTTTTGTAGGTGAAATGCTGTATTAAGGTGGAATTTGGGTTAGGAAAGATTACTGTTTGCAATTTTGACAAATTCCACGCAAAAATCCTGAATAATTTTTGTTATAAACCGTCAAAAATTTGTTTGACTACTTGGCAACTAATAGGTTATTTTTGCGGTCACTTAAGACTTGGCCATTGTACTTTCACTCGGCGGCACTGCCTCTGAAAGATGCTAGTAGTCCACCCTATCTTCGTATTATTTCTTCTTTTGTCTTCGGCGAAGCATTGATGCTCCACTTTGGTGGTAGCGTTAGGGTGCGTTCAGTTAATGGACAGAGTGGAGCAAAATGAGTGGTGGAGTGAAATGGAATGAATTCAAATGGAACGGAGTGCAGATGGTCAACGGTAGACGCAGTAGTAATAGAAGCAGCAGTCTACTCACCTTGGCATTAAGACTCATCACTATGACTGTGAACACTGAAACTCCTCCGCTTCTCTCGCCTTCCCACCTATCTCCTCCCCTCTCGTTCTCATGGAGTCAATGTAGTTGGTCACAGCCTTAGAGCACGGCCAAATCACCACCACACTCAACTCTCCTTAATACAGTTACCAAACAGGACGAAAGGCTGGATCCGGTAGAAATGGGATGAAAGACCAGTGACGGTGCAGTCAGACATCGTCTCATTAGCAATCCAATTCGATGACTGGTGCTGCTGGCTCCTGGGTGTTTTCCTTTCCAGCACCGAGTACTTTGTAAAGGCAGACGCTAAGTTGACAAAGAGGAGTGCCGATGATGACGCTCAGAAGAAGGGGGGCAGTGAAGTACTTTGACAGTTAATCTTTTTGATCTAGTACCGGCCTAATTAAGGCTCCGCCACCGTACCTTCGTGAGACATCCTGACCTCTGGGCCACATCTGTAGCCCCCTAGTCCTTCTGTACTTCCGTAATACCTATCCTGTTTTAGTATTACTTCTTCTTACTTCATTAGGAAAGTCTCAATTCACTGCGGTAAAAATGGTCCCTGAAACAGAAGGGCTTTTACGAATCTTCTGGAAAGTTTGCATACAACTTTTTTCTAAAAACTAGTTAACTACTTGCCAACAGGTTTTTATCAAGAAATTTAAAATTTCCCTTAATTAGCATGAATGGGGGTTGGAGGGTAGCATTTCTCTGTCCATTTTATCATCCCAAATATTTAAATTCGCATCCTAAAACGACGCACTTCGGTTCAGTGTGTGACCCTCGGCACGTCTGTTCACAAGGCATGTGGAATGGTACAAGCAAACCTCACCCTTGGATGAAGCTGGCCTATAGTGCCTACGGGTCATGGAGTGAATTTGTTGCATGCTTTGGTTTGTCGTAAAGACAGCCGAACTCCACTCATCCACTGCCAAGCGACTCCATGACTGAGGTCATGAATACACGCCAATTCTCCTTCAAATCCTTCAATTAGCAAATAGGTGTTCCACCGGATAGTTTAGGGAAAGGGCAAGTGTGACTACTGATTCCTTTCTTGTTCTCTTACCGTGAGAAAGCTATGGAGTCAGCAACTTTAGCATGAAAAATATGACCTACATATCTATTATGGGTACACGAGGACCTTAATGTGCCCCATCTCCCATTCCTCAATCAGTAAACAATTGTCGAATGATTGTCACCCCCTCCACCCTTAGTCACCGTCTTGACTGATTCCCACTCACTTGTCGGGCTGACGTGACGGCAAATCAAAAGTGTTTATTCAATTTAAGTAAACACTTATTCAGGTGAAAACTGGGAAAAATCCCTTTTTCGAGGTGCAGATATGGGAAGATTACAGACATTAGAAAGAGAGACAGGAGGAAGTTCTCTGTTAGGTGAAAAGAGTAAGTTCATTGTTCCAGAAGTCTGGAGAAAACGTGCCCTAAATTGGTAAATTTGCAGGTAATGAATTTTGAAGGTTTGTAATGAGGAGTGGTGAAATAGAAAAAATTAAGAGAATTGGGGGGTTTTAAAGATTGGTGCATTCCAAAAACGCCAACCGGTTTGTAGTATCAACAAGGAGCTTATATTATGACTACTAAAAATATAGCGACTGGTTTTAATGCTCTAGAAATAAGAAATCATCCCCTGTGTACAGTGCTATGCAACGTAACCTGGGGCCAGACGCAGCTCTATAAAAATAAAATTTGTCTTGATAAAATTATGCTGAGTAGTAAGCAACAAGTGATATCAATAATTACTGGCAATAGATATCGTAAATGTCGCGGTCCAATTCCCACATCTTTGATCAAGATGGTGGGAAGGAGTGATAGAGGGTTTGGGCCCTAAGCAGCGTGCAGTGATGAACAGGGGATCTTAAAAACGAAAAGCTTGGACGTGATTCCACCGATATCTACTCGTTTCCACAGACGGCTTCAGGTGCATTACGGTGTGCTGAGTGGTAGGCAGGCAAGCCAAATAGGACGGCAGAAATAGTTAAAATGGCGTAAGCATATCGGCCGGTTATGATCAAGTTCGCGAAGACCATTTTTTTCAGCCTGAACCCATTGCTGCTTAAATTTTCTCTTAGCTCTTTAAACGCATGATCTGGGATGGAAAATCTTTATTCTGCCATGAAGTCATTTCAAGGATGAAGCATTTTAATGGGAACAGCGGATGCGATCATTCATTTACCGCTTCAATTCCAAAAAGCAAGCGAACTCAGGATGCTAAAATAGCTTCCCGCTAATAATTAATGTAAATAAGTTTAAGGTTTACAGAGATGCAGAAGTTTTAGACCATATTATTAAATGTGATTCAGCTCAGTTGTCATCATTTCATCACCGACAACAAGGCCCATCGAGTTGTGGCAAGATGATTTAGTGGCAGTGGCAAAGCCTCCTCGACCGGATTCACTTTCTAGGCAGCGTTTCAAGGCATACCTTTTTACTCTTTCGAAATTACTTTCTCTTTTTTACCGATTCAGTAGCTCTAGTTTAAACATTCACTTGCCTAGCTTCTACCACCACCTCTTCTTTCCATTCTAAGCCGGTGTAAAAGAATAGTATCATTGTTCGCTTTAAGTATCTATTACAGTTTTGACACGTTGCTCTCAAATTAATGTCAATGAGGATGCCCAATTATCCATCATTTGTCAAGAAGTAGGCGCTTTTTGAACATGATACCTCCATCTTTCAGTGAATTACCTTCTAAACCAAGTTATTTAAACAATTTTCAGACTTCACGCTGCTTTCGCACCTTCTTAAAACTTCTAGAAGCAGCTTTGATGGCTTTAAATCTGGTTAATTTCGGTTCCTGAAGCAGACGGGTTCGAATTAAATCCATCAGATCCAAACAAGGCTTTGTAAAATTCGGGAAAAATCAAGGACCTCAGTGAATATTGCTGTACCTATACACTGGCACAGATCTGTACTTCGCCATACTTGGGTATAGCAAACAAATACATTTTATAAGACCCTTCAAGTTGCACAAGTCATTGCACAGGGTTGTGTTAGAATCCCCGCCTACTTTTTGGTCACCTTGTCATTCTGATAGGACAGCGATACTACCACCGTGCGTAAACATTATTTTTGTTTCCTTCTGAATCTGGCACCGCTCTTCCACCGCCCTGCGCGAACAGTACACATTTTAAAGGTATTTGAAGCCGCAAAAGGAAAAAACAAATTTTAGCCCTGAAAATTCATCAACATGCAAATCAAATCTTACGAATTTGAGGGTCAGAACTTTGTGAGGTCCATCACCGTCTATAATCACTTTACACTGTTTAAAGGTTTATGTGAACGTTTATGAGCCTGTGAAGTTTTATTTCTTGCCATCATGACATGCCATGGTTTACAAAATGCGACTTATGCCATTTGAACTGTACTGAAAATACAACTTCATTCCTGCCATCAGATCTTTGCAGGGTTGTAAAGGTCTGATTAATCGTTTTAATTTAAAATCAAAAATATGTAGACGAAAGTAATCCCTGGTCATACTTTGTGTGTGCGTGTGTGTGTAGGGGGCACAAATTTTTCCGTCGGACTGTGTTTAAATGTGCCACCAACCACTGCGGAAACAGAAATGGTTTAATAAATAGAAAGAAATATAGTCAGTGATAATCCGTATTACAGTTAGCTGTCAACTGGTTCTCTACCAGTGTCATAAATACGTGTCATAGCTTGAAATTTTTATTTAACTATTCGTGCTGAATTCGCGAGCATTTACGACTCCGCCTTGGCACTTCTGCTGGACGGGATGGCTTCCGGGTCATGGTGATAGCCTTCCGGCCCATCTGTATGTTGGCGATACATAAACAGTCTTGGTAATTTGCCCTCCTTTGTCTTCTGGGGAGGTCTCGGGGTGCTGCATTGGAGATAGCCGAATGTGACTCTGATTTTAAAAACTATTGGTTTCATTTTTATCAATGACCTCTAAATCCTGCTGTAACGGAAGGAAGATACATGCCGCGGATAGGGGAATCCCTGACGACTGATGAAAGAAGGGTTGATAATGATTTCCACCTTCATCAACCTTCGCAGTACCATACTCTGCAGGAATTCTTCTAACAATTGAGGCGACACTAACTGTGAATTATCTGGGGAAGTACGATGTGGAGCTGTCCGCGATACCTGTATGAGGGTGACAATTAAGTAAACACGCGAAGCTTTCTCCATCTCCCTACTAGCTGGCCAGAACCCAGATAGATATAACTGGACAGCGCTGAAGGGAGAACAAAGTATCAAGGAGAAATAGACGTGAAACCTTACTCCGCGGACCTAATTAGTAGACTCCTCTGCTTCTGGACCGGTGTTCTTACAACAGGAGATGGGCTTGCCAGAACATGCCCTCTTTCCCTAATACAGTTCTCAAACAGGATGAAACTCCAGATTCAGTGTGAGCAAATTCTATGGCTGGTGCAGCTGGTACGTGGACCTTTTTCCTACATCACTGACTACCTTATAGTGGCCGACGCAAGAGGTTTACCATGGGGAGTGATAGAGACGAATCTAAAAGGAGGAGAGGGGATCTGTAATGATTTGATCTTAGTTTGACCATTTGTGTTGGTTTTGCAGGCTCTTAAGGCTTTAAGTTTATACTTCCACTAAGCAGCATTATCTTCGGGTCATGGTAGTAGCCTCCCGGCCCTTCTGCACGTCGGCAATTCAAATCTTGCCCTACCATTTTATCTTCCTTGACCTTCTAATATGTCTCGGCTCTCTGCATATGTTCATTTGCAAATGCGTATGTCACGAAAAGAGTGGTTGAGCTTACTGCAATAAAGTAAACATTCTCTGCTCTTTTCCTGAGGACAAATCTCGTTTTTTTATACTTTTTGCCATGCTTTAACAGTAAAATCTTCAAGCTGCATTAGTCCTTTTTCCTACTGGAGAACGAGTTAATTTAAAATCACTTGGTAAAATTTCTCCCAAGATTGTTGCCGTTCAAACAGTTGTAGGAATTAAAAAGATAAAAATGTGCAGTAAAAACATGAAAAATTTTTCCTCCTCCGCAATTTCTTCACATAATTGATGATTTCATTGCTAGAAAATCGTGTTCAATGGCAGGAAAATGTGTAATTCTGGTGCAACAAGATTAGCACAATGTAGATCTTTTGATCTTGTGACCATATGTCGCACTTGGTAGTACTTGCGTACATGTCAAAAGAGCATTGTGTAAAATTATGTTTCATAGGGTTGATTGGTAGTGTGAATATTACATCAGGCACCATCCTACTCCTATTTTTCATTGTTCGTTATTGTATTGTCTCAGGAAGTGTCCATAAAGCAGTAATCCGTCCGTATACTAGAAGGGAAGTCGGATCCAGACACAAACGGCCCATCTATCCTTTCTGAGTGTAATAAATCGTTGAGCTAAATTGTCCAACCTTGTGGCTGATTCCCATGTAGCCGTAGGAATAGCCTTTTACCATTGTAAGTCACTTGGATTTCGTCATTGTAAAATCACGACCGTGGTTAATTCACACGAGGAACACATTCAGAAGTTCGAAGAAAAATCGACTTTCACTGGCACCCAGGTGTTTTACTGTTCTCGAACACGAAAATTTGTTGTAATCTTACAGATTACAAGGTGGAAGGAGGAGCTGTGAAAAGGTCGTGAGGTGGCACAACACAAATGGCACTCCTTGTCACTTGTAAATGTGTGCTTTGTACAACCTTTTTGGAATGGACAGGTGGGCTTAAGCAGCTAGAGGAGAGCAAAAAGCCAGAAGGCGCTTAGCTCAATTTCTTATCGCTTTGACATTGTATTTGAAAAAATGCACTTACCTTCTACGAAAAAATCTCTGTAAATGGTAACATACTTATTTTAAAAGGTAAGAAGGCATAAAGTCAAGATTCTTTACCGTTTGAAAACTGATGAAAATTAAGTACTGATGCATATTTTTTCCTTATTTACAACAATAATTCTGTAATCGTCACAGATATTAAAATTACCAGCAAAGGCAAGAGGTTGCTAATTGGTCTATCTATCCGGAGAATGGATAGCCGGATACTGGATAGATGGATGATTGGATGGGTGGACGGATGGAGGGATAGATAGATTCGGGATGGACAGATATGGGATGGATGAATGAACGGATGGATACAGGGTGGATAGACAGACCCAAAATAGATGGGTAAACAAATGGGTAAAGAAATTTTCACCACTTATCTTGAATTCACTCCTTACTATGATGGAGCTTGGTGCATTGATGAAGAAAACTTAAATTGAATTTGCCATAATAGACACTCTGTTGTGGAAAAGGAGAGGAAAGAATCCCAACCCTGTAAATTTTAAGACATTTAAATTTTCTTTGACCTGAAACTAAAAATCTACATCTCTGGTTTATGCAGCCAACAGTTAAGTTTTCCGCCATGATGTTCCCCATTTAGTCCTCTATACCTGGTTTTACTGATGGCTAGTAAATCACACAATTTATTCAATTGGTTCTGGTTCCTGTGGTACTTCTGCTGACTTTTTTCATTATTCAAAGCATAAAACCTTTTAGCGATTATTTGGCATAACTTCCTTTGACTATTACTGATGCCGAATGCAGTAAGTATTCAGAGGTCTACGGTCTCAAAACAGTGTGCCGTTTTACCCCACTGTTTCCTCTGGCAACAAAAAGCGGAAATGGGTGTTTTATACCTTTTTTCTACTTCAAGGAGTGCAGGAAATTTCCCAGAAACACTATAAAAACACCACTCAAATAGGGGAGCTGGAGTTCCTGAGGGTTGCACTAATTATTTGTCATCGTAAAATATGTTAGTTGATCGTTAAAGGTGACCTAAATGCAATGACAGTCGTGGATGATTGATGGAATTAATTTAAACGCTTTTTCTTCTAAAAAGTGGTTTGGTATTTTACATTCCCTTAAATCAATCATACCAAAAGGAGATTTTTAGAGCCAAATGTAGGGGTCATTTTGCACCGGATAAAGTCGTACAATTCTGACCGCCGTAGCGACTGGTTCCCCTGAGTCCGGAATTAGCCTTTCTTAAATAGAGGAAGCGAAGTTATTTTGACTATAAGAAAAGAGATACATACTTTTGCAAAAGTTTCTTCTTTGTGATTGAAGCTAAAATTAATTATGAACAACCCGAAATAACTTAAAAAGTTGATTTCCATTGTAAGTTCACTATCTGCGATAGTTTATTTCGAATGGGGGTCTTCCGTTCAATAGCACAGTCCTCAGTAAGGTCTTAAAATTCCCTATCGCGAATACTACAAAGAAGGAACTCTTGAGATGTCACAAGGATTTAACTTCTTTTCATAATCAAATAACTGGATATTCTGGACCACCACATGACCAATATCAATTGAGGCTCCTAAAATATTTTACAGTAGTTTTACCTGAGTGTTCAAATGGAATAATGATCGTTTTTTCAACAACCTTTGGTAAAAATAAAGCAAAGACAATGCCAGGATTATTGAAAACAGACCAAGACTTAAGAATTTATAAAATTAAGGAAAACAAATTCCTAGTTTTGTCTGGTCCTCTTCTACACTTATGCACTCATCCTATTGTTTTACTGATAGCTGAGAGGTATCTTTGGAATGGACTGACTTGTTAGTACGACTGAAATCATTTCGAAAAGCTTGTCTCTTGCCGTACTTAGAGTACAGTAACTTCAAATTCCTTACCGAGAAGGAAAATCACATTATCACTGTACTGCTCATTAAGGCTCTTCTGGGTGCGAAAGTAAATCTGAGGATGAATACTTCTACCCACAGACAACTTCTTTTTTTTTAATTATTATTCTGCGCACGAACGACCTGATGCGATGTAGGACAGTCGGCGGTGATGCTACCCATTTTATAAAATTAAAACTCCTACCTTCCTCTGAACGCCTCCTATATTTCGTTGTTTCAAAGCTTAGAACCCATCTGAGATCCAATCTCCGATCAATGCATCAGCGATAACTCGCCCTTTCTCTGCGACATTGAAGTCCACACCCAACCCAAGGTCCATTAAGTGTAAGAAGCCCCTGGACTTATGGATAATAACAACAAAAGGGATTTTTTGGGTTCTCCCGTGTCTCTAACTAATGGTCTTTAATTGTGCAAAAAGTGTAATGTCCTTGTGTGCATATTTTTGGTCACTCGGAGCTCCTGTGGTGAATCACCGTTTTGGCGTACCACTGTGTCCCTCCTGTGCAATGACAGGAGAGGTGGAAAATAACAACTTAAGTGTTCCACCCCTCCCTTGTCTATCCCATCCCACCCCATCGGATCGCTTTTGCCCCTTACCCTAATCGACTTCCTACGACTAGGCCTTGACTACTTGTTCATGTGTAAATGCTCCCACAATTGATGTGTCTATAGGAATTAGGAATGATGCACCATCTACTTCACTAAATGTTATTTAATTTGGTGGACTTTTGTCGTCTATTTCCTAAGTTCCGAATCCGGAATTTCGTACTGATGATTTCCTATTTGTTTGTGGTCATAGCGGAGGTGGTTTACTATCATTCATTGATAGATCAGAAAATGTTTTGCATAGTAGGCTCCAATCCGGAATGGCGTACGAGTCTCGGATCAGGAAATCAGTAAGTTAATCCGGCATAGGGCACCAATACCACAGATGGTAGGGGTGGAACTCAATACCACAAGCTCGGCGATCAAATCTGGTGGGTCGAAAAAGGCCCTCATTACGCCAACGAAATTCATCTCTCTTTTTTGGCCGTCTTAGTGGTCTAGACGTCAACTAAAAGATGGTTAAGAAGTTCATGAGGTTTTGCTGCATTACAAATTGCACCGATTCAAGTGGATAAATCGCCGCCGTAACTGACGTTTGTCCCTCAACATACATACACAAGGCAGGCACATACTTTGAAAGATAAAGTGAACCATATCTTAGATTTGGAGACAACCAATGGCGTTGACAATGCCAGCTCCTCATCTTACCTTAGCCAGAAGAACGTGTAATGATAGCATATTTCAATTAGGCACGTAAAGGAAAAAAATAGCCGATGCTCCTTGAAGTTTATGTTTGGAACATGGAACCCATCAACATAAATTACTTTAGCATCACTCAAATCGGCCATAACAGGAAGTTCTGGACAAGTTAGACTGGAATGATATTTTAATAGCAGCAAGACATTCTTCGCAATCAAGATTTAAAGGTCTTCATGATGGGGTTGGTTCATTAATTAACTCAAATTATTCAGCCCGATCTGCCACCATACCTCTTCAAAATACTACACAACAAAGCTGGTAAAAAAATACTACAGCGTTGGTAAGGTGGGTAAAATTCAAACCCCATCCATCATTTCCAGCCAACATTTGATTAGATGGAATTTAGAGTTCAGTCTATAGGTTATCACAAATCCCAACCAAATATGATACAAAATTTCTTAGGCATTAATGTTCCTCCTCTCTCGCGACCACAGCAACTGTTCTCGGGTTGAGTGATTTTGACATCGATACAGGAACCTGGATGATACGGCTTTCCATATTCTACTTTTTGGACCATAGGGAGGTGTCAGGTCCTCCATCATAGTCTGTCCTTCAAGGGGCTAGTTTGAACTTATTCATGTGAGTGCCCCTAAGCTAGTTGTTTTATTTCAAAATTAGCGCTTCTGGTGAAACGTTGAAGATGGCTAGCCTTCCAAAGTGACTAGCCTTCCCCTAAATATTAGCTAATGCTGCCATTTATTCCATGGGTCAAAATATGTCATCGCTACCGTTGCTGCAGAAATCACGTACCTCCCGTAGAAGTTATACAACAGAGAATTATGAAAATCGCTCTATTTTTTTAAGATAAAGAAGTAGTAAAAGAATCAAAGCCTAAGTGTCGCGCCACTAAAGCTTACTATGCTGGTTTTAGGATATCTGTGCTGGGAAATTATTTTCCATGATACATGATCACTGCAGAGGGCAATAAGTCGAATCTCCTACGGATATGAGTGAATTCATTTCTAACCGTAACACTAGGGTAGTTTATTTAACTCTGCCTTTGATCGGGTGAGCACTTAAGTATCCGAAGATCCTACTTCCGCTCGGTGGAATGGCCTCCAGGTTATGCCCGTAGCTTTCTGCCACAATACTATGGCTTCTTATGATTTCAGGAAAGACTTGGGAGCTCCATTAACCAGTCGTATTTGAAATAAGGTTGGATATGAGTTATTTTCCGACAATAATGCCTTATTTGAAATCCCCGTCAGCTAGGGTAACAGATAAGCTACGTTTCTGGATAACTTTCTGCCATGCAGGTGAGGTAGAAGTTAAACAATCTGTTTAGCATAGGAGATTACCTCAAGATATATCTGAGAATAGTTTTTTTCCAGAGATTAACTATAATAAATCAACCGGATTATCCTGATTAAGAGATTACGTGTATCTTGCTCTTTGACACAAAAAGTATTAAAGTATTGCCTACTGCACTAAGAAACTTTCCCTCATTTTACGTACAAGTGAATTCAGAATTCAGTCACCCCCCCCCCATTTGCTCAGATGTAAGCAACAAAGAGAAGATGTCAAAAACTTGTTATTTTTCCCTTATACACTTCAAAAGTTGTTCTATGGTAAGGTCTCATCAAAAAACAAAGGTCATTAAGAAAGGGAAAATTTTTGATAATAGTGGTCATTCCAAAGTTGTCCACTCATCATCCACTGCTGTACTCTCCATCCCTCGGTTTCTCTTCAATTCTTTGATTTAACCGGAGCACTGATTCTTTTTACGCCCTCTGGGTGGATGCTTTAGCAAGCCCGGTACATTCATCAAAAGGCGTTTTTTACAACAGATTTAGAAACTACTCTTGAAACCCACTTTGTTTGATTTGGTTAACCTTCTTTAAAGTAGGCCAGAATCAGTCGCTTTTCCAAGCATTATGTTTTGGGCAAAGCCAGGGGGATTGCCTGATTTACAAATCAAAAGGTTGAATATATTTAAGTTTGGGAACTTCGTGGGCAAGGATTTTTCAGGAGGAGGTGAGGTCAATTAGATTAGGGGACAATTTCATGCCTTGTTAAGTTTTGAAGTGGTCAAATCAATATAGAAATATCAAATAAATTCTTTCCACTTTCTTTAATAAAAGGTGAATAACTGTAAGAGGCTTCGTTCAGACAACCCATTCCTGTAGGATTCATTACAAAGGACTCAATTCACATCCCCGAGGTTCAGACGGCTATCGATGCGGGTCCGGATTGACGTACTGCCAAGTCATAAGGGAATGGAGGAAGTTGTATTGCTACTGTACAGAAGTGGAAGTACAAAGACCGGGCCTTAAGTGCCCTCATAAACCAAGCGCGGAATTAAACAACCCAGGTGTTACCATAGAATCATATTTGTGACACCACTGGGGCATATCCGCTACCTTTAAACCATGGCGACGAGCAGGGCTTCAGTGAACAGTCGTATTTACGGATATGCATAAGGAGGATTATTTCAATACCAGAGTGGGACATGAAGTAAAATGTAATTTCTTTCAAGTGTTTTATAAATAATTTTGAAATCCTTAAAGTATGCAGAGGAGTCCGATTCCAGTTTTGCCTTAAATAGATCAGCTACGAAGGAATGAAACTAGGCCAGAAATCCAGTGGGCTACTTAACATTATGCATTTTATTCAATAAGCAGTATTTTAATGAAAAGAGAGTGATATAATGAAACATCCTTCATGAAGAATGTTTTTTTTTAATGAATTTGTCAGCTAAGGAGGCAATAAATGTGTCTCATTGAAGACTATGTAATGCATTGGCGTAGAAGTGTCACCGAAATCATCAAAAATTATAGTCTAAGCAAGGTAGGGACAATGAACCAGACTTTGTTACATTTAAAATGTTTGCAACACGAAACCGGCCTTTTCAGTCTCTCGCTATCCGGCCTTCTCAGTTGATGACATAAAGCTCTACCACCAGCCTACCATCCCATCTGTAGGACCATTCTAAGATCCCCTTAAGTAATTTGATACTTTGTTCAACTTTTTAACAAAATTATCCCAGTTCACCGGCATCCATGCCTTCTACATTTGCCATAATAATCTGACGTTTTTAGCCAAACCTGTAATCACTTCTGTATGACGGTCTTCTTCCTGGCAGACTGAAGATTCAGATAAGAATCGGAGTATATTTAAAGTATGTCGCAAGGTGGGCATTGGCAAAAAAACAAAGCTTTTAGCTCCCCTTCTCTCCCTCCTTAAGAGTTCACCTTTAATGTAAAAGACAAAGTAGAGCGAGAAATTTTTTTCAGTGTCCTGCAGTGGATGCCAAAGAATCTACCCTAGTGACGGAAGGTAGCGAATTAACTCATAAGGTGATTTTATATAATGACAGCCTTCTGGGAGATCTGAAGGCTCACTTGACATTCATAAAGAAAACGCATTCTTAACCGGTTGAACAAGGTAGGCAGCATGGCTGATTAAACAAATGTCCATTAATACTAGCTTTTTTCCTCTTCGGACTTTTCTCTGCCATTCTTTGCCGATTTAACGAATGATAACGCAACTAATACCTGTGGAATGAATGACGTGATGAAGGGATTAATTTACTTCTAGCTGACAGGAGTGATCTCCACTTTCTCTTTAGGCGTCAGCACTTGGTAACCCTGTGGTCGACCACCCTCCCATTTATGCCATCATGAGTCTTTCAATGAGGAAAAATGATTGCCAGGCAGAATAAAAACGAAGTCATAAATTACCATCATGTGGAAGGAAATTCATGAATATCGCGCGACCTGCAAGATGGTCTGAGTTGGAAAAACATCTGCACGGAAAATGGTGCTGAAGATTGGACAATGTTCCTTGTACCAATAGCCCTTGGCAGTAACACTGATTTAAGCCCAACAGAAGGAAGGAGGTGTTGCGAAGTCTGGAAACCCGATCCAACTTCATTAGGTGTTGCTGTGCGGAACACAAATTCAAGGACATGTCTGAAGTATCTTCCAACTACGACAGTCGGGAGAAGTGTTGTTGATTGTTGTTGCTGTTGATGTGTTGGCTATAAGCATCTACACAGTAACCTAAATGACGAAGGCATAGGAGTCCACACCAAGCGAGACCATTTTATTGCAGATTGCCTACTTAAGCTCGCTCCTAAAGCTTTTTATTTGCTATGGTTTTGAATCGTATGCCGTATGACCCTCATGACCTATTATCTTAACTCTTAACAAGTTAATAATGTCTTGGAATGGACTTCTAATTAGATTCGGTTTTCAAATCAGTGTCAAGTAAATTGATGTCATTAAACCTAGTAAAAACTTATCGAAGTGATAAAATTTTCCTACACAAGGCTCAGAAATAAGATTTTCTTCTGAAAAATTGTTTTCCTTATTGAGAACTTTAAATTTTAGGTTTCCTTAAGGTTGCATAAAACATTTTTGAACTAAATGCCTTCTAAAAGCACTCTTCAGGGACGATAGATCCGAATGATGTATTCTGTATTTCTTGATTTGAAATGGACCAATGTCTGTCACTAAAGCCGATATTTGTATCTGTTCTCCATGTCCGAATAAGGTGCCCCCTAGTTTTATGCACTTCCCACTATTTTATCCCTAGGCGGCCACCCGATCTTAAGACGATTGGTCCATGAAGTTTCCTTTATTTTCGGACATTTTTTGACAAAAATTACACTTCGTGCTTCAGATTTTAGCTATGGTTTTGGCATTTTAGATTAAGGAGACATTTAAAGTTGTTCTACAAAGACAGTACATTCTAATATTAGTAAAATAAGGAAATTGCTACTCAAAAATGGACGAAAAATCAGTTCTTGTGCACTTTGTGCTGCAACTTATTGCATTCAACACGTTTGTCAGCTCTATAACGCGCAGAAGATGCCTCGATTTTCTTACCTGACCTCAGCGTCACAAATGTGTGACACTTATAATT
>NW_020170401.1:309652-368059 GCF_000524195.1 Echinococcus granulosus
GGTTACACTAAATCAAACTGCAAGCGGCTTATTCAAGCTAAAAATAAGCCAGCTTATTTTCAGCCAGATAATTTTGGGGATTTTGAGTGAAAAACTCCCAGGTGCAATGGTGGACATCGGTTCTTGTATTCAGTTAAGATGTGGTAATGCACCTACCTTGAAAAAAACGCAAAGAACTCTACGATTTTATAGTATTCGAAAGTTCCGATTCGCAGCTCTATTTAAGGGCTTGGAATTTGCAGGCTCGCTAGATATCAGGTCAGTGACTAGCACCATAGGGACGTTAATGGAATGGCCGTCGAGAATGATGGTTTGCTACCCTGATGAATGGTGCATGGACTATGTCACAGTACCATCTATTAGAAGCAGTGGTGTGTGCATGCATCAACGTGAGATGGTGGAATGAATTGCTTGTCAACGAAGGCACCAATCTCCACTCAACTGATAGTCACTTGTATCTGCGGAAGACTAGAAGCAAAGTACGATGATGACGGGCCGCCCGACAGCTCAGTGATAAGGCACTTGGAGTACCGTATACCGCATCCTTGTTGGCCATTCCATAAACAACTCCCTGTCGACGGATTGATATCAGGCCTGTAGTGGAAGTGTATAAGAAGTAAATTTTGCTGTTGATTTGATTAGCATAATCATTCTTGAATATGTGTCGAATCAAAAATCTAGTGCTCCTTGGATATCAAGGATCAAGAATTTTGCACTTGCACCAGTGGGTCTTGCAATGTCAGAGGTTTCCAAGAATTAAATAAACGCTGAAATGGACGTTTTAAAGAGCCAAGCTTAACGGAAAAGATAAATTCAGTTTGTGGTGATGGGCATATACCACTGAAGTGCAAGCAAGTCAAGAGTCCCGTTTTGGTGTGAACTCCCGATTCATTTTCGTTGCCTTGACTCTTCGTACGAGGCCTTTGATTGCGAACTGCCTTAGCTTCACAGCTAGGTCAATGTGCACACGTGAAATGGTATTTTTCTTCCGCTGTTGACTTTTTCCTTAACAGTTTTTACTCTTCTTTCCTTCTGTGCGGAAACATGCGCGGCGCCCTTCCCTCTTTCGCGGATCCACTTTATTACTACTGTCTCTGCGCTTTAAAGGAGATAGTATCCTGACAAAGAGCATCTACCTAGTTTCTACACTTTTGTACCTTTCTTTTACTACAAGAAACTGTTTCAATCAGTGTCGTTTTGTGAAACAGTTGTTCCCGTTGGCTATGAAAGTTGTCCAGAAGTTAGGAAATGTGTCAAAGGCACTAATTCAGCTCCATGATCCCTATCCTCACGGGATTAAGGCTTCCTCACATAAATTCACAATTTTCAGAGAGTTCAAAAGTGCTTGTATTGTTTTGAGGGATGAATGAAGAACACTCCAGTTGTCCAGACAATTATGATTGAGGTAAAATTATGTGTATTCCAATGATAAACATGACGTGACGTCCTCTTCATGTTTCTAATCCTGCAGCTCTTCGGTATTTTGTGCGCTGTCTTGCATCTGGTGATGACTTGGAATGTTTTGCAGTCAGAACCCTGACCACTAATTCATTAGAAAGAATAGGAGTTGGAAGGATCCGCCTCAAATATTATCAATCTTGATTAACTCTCCCGATGTCTGTTTCAAAGGAACATCGCCCATCACACCTCCGAGGCTTTATTTTATAATGTGTCAACTAAAGTCATTTTAATTTATTCGAAACGGCCACGCACATGTGGCAAAGCAATTGAGATAAGCAAGTTGTAGCTCCAAATGCGTGTAACTCTGGTAGAAAATGTTTAAACTCATTGCTACAGTCAAAAAATGTTTTATTTAAAATCCCAAAGTTTTCACGATTTCAAGATTTGAATTCTGTCTAAATATTACAAGAATAGATCAAATTTCGGCCATAACTGCAGTACTTTGATTATTTGTTTAACTATTTGTGCTAATTTTGCCGTCAATTAAGGCTCCGCCTTTGTACCTCCGCTGGGCGACATTGCCTCAGGGTTATGGCAGTAGTCCTCAGTCCTTCTGTATGACGATAATGCATATTCTGCCCTAGTATTACATCTTCTTTGAACTTCAGGGTAGTCTTGAAGCGCTACATTGGCGCCAGCAGTGGAAAGCGAGCCCTACCCTAGAGGGCACGTACCCAGATTTCTAACACTGAATACTACGCCCTAACATGATGGAGGAATGACATTTGACGAGAATGGGTAAATTTGGGAAAACCTCTAACAGAAGGGCTGAAACTGGCATCTACCTTCAGCAGCTACTCAAGTCCTATTTTCTACAGGATTGCTATTAACATCTAGAAGACTCTAACCGTGAGATAGCAGAAGTTTGGTATGGAGCTGGCCTCGATATCTGTATGAGGATGCAAATTAAGTTGTGCTATATGAATAAAACCCAGATAGATGAATAAGAAAGGGCAGCACTGAAGTGTGAACATTTCGGCAAGTGTTCGTAAGCCTAATGAAGGACACACGAGATGGCCAGCATATTCTCCTTCCCCTGAATACGGTTCCCAAACAGGGTAAAACTGCAGATCTAGTGGAGTAGCTAGTAGGGATCAGTGATGTGGCAGTCGGATATCCTTTCAGGTACACACAAATGCGATGACCGGAACGGTTAGATGGTGGGTTTTTTTCTTATAGCACTTACTACGCTGTGATGACCGACACGGGAGGTTGACCAAGTGGAGCGAAGGGGATGGCGCTCAAAAAAAGGAGAGAAGGATTGTGTGGCTCTTTCATCATTTGCTTCGCGATTATACTTACGCTTGTCGGCATGCCAGTACAACTTCAGCCTTTCTGTACTTCGTCATTGCATATTTTATCCTATCATTGTCTATTTCGTCTCGGGACGCTGCCAAAAAATGCATGCTATTCGCTTATATTGAGATAGTTTGAAACAATTATCTTACGGTCATTAAAAAAACATAAAATGTTGTTTATTTCTCAACACATTTTAGGGATCAAAAAGTTAACACATTCTTAAATCACAGCCTCTTTTTGTATTTTTATTTTAAAATTGCTTTAACATTGAGATTACTCCAATACCGCAGTTCTTTTTATAACCAGTTACTGAAAAAGTGTTCCTAGGTAAACTTTATGGATTAACTTTGAAAAACTTCGCATTTTTTGTGCATCACTGATTAAGTCAGGCGACTAAAACGATCCTGCGGTTTTTGATGACCCTCATTACAATCACTTGCGGAAACCAGTACCGACTCACCAAATCCATGCATTTGTTTATAAGAAGGCATTAACAGAAAGGACATGTCAGTCTTCTGTACAAGCTTCACACCAACTGGGTTCACATGGCAAGAAAGTTCTGTTAGATCTGATGGATGTGTTCCCTAGTTTGTCGAATCCCCAAACAAGGACTAACTCTGTTCCACAGGAAAGTCTTTGCCTATAGGTATTTAGACACAGTGGTGGAGAAATAATTGGTTTACAACTACGCTAATCAGGCAAATTGTGAGAGCTTAGGCAAATGGATGTCGCACGTCACGAATTTTCGGATGGGACGTGTCTTCGATGACTAACGCCTTCCTTTTGACTTCTTTCTTGTGCGTTTTAAAAAGGTCATATTGTTAGGTTTTACCGTGATTGACTGACTTGTAATGAGAAATGGATTGTTTATCGTTGGTAATCCCTAAGGAAATCACTCACTTTTCGCCTCAAACTTCTAAGGTGTGTTCTACTTTATCTCCAGAAATCCAGGGTTCCTCTGGATCGGTGGTAGATTGTAAACGCCATCGTTTACTAGAATGTGTTCATTTACTGAAAACCGCACAATTAAGACTGAGATCCCGATATCACATTCGTAGGAGACATCGCAACTGTCGCATGAGAAAATCCACAATTTAGAATAGAATGAGATAAGGAGAAGGGTGCTCTCTTGCCCGATCCTTCTTACTTCTCAAAAGATATTTCTCTAAAGGATTATCATTCTTTCTTATTGTCAGTATTCGGCACTCATATGGAAGGTGGAAAGGAAAGGAGATAAAAGTTAGATAGAGCTATGTTTTCTGCTTCTCAGGCCGAAAAATCCCCCAAGTTTAGAGTTCATATAGGACAATAGACTGCAACTGCCACCAAATACATCATTTTGAACCGTTTTCTGCTATCATATACCTTTTATCTTTAAATATCGTACGAAGTTGTTTAATTACCCTCGAGGAAGCCAGGCTCTCCCATGATAATAATCGCTCAAAACTTTGCCCCTACCCCCACTTCTATTTCACAATTTCCTATTAACAGATAGAAATTCTCTTTCATTAACAATGCAAAGGATCTCATTCAGTTATTTGAGTAAAATCTCAATTCCTTTCCCCATGTCTACCTATTTCCTCAATTCTCTTGCGCAAAAAAAGCAACTCCAAGCCATCTGGAAGAGCTGTACGTATTTTGCCTAAATTTATGTACATGACACACACAGAGAGCTTGCCAGCCATCACGGCAAGCCTTGGGGCTATGGGTGTGGGCTCGAGGAGGACAGGAAAGTGAGGAGATTCAAAGTAGGTTTCACCAATACAACAGAGAAGATGGACACTCAATCCTTAAAAGACCGGTGCATGTATACCACCGTTCGCAGGGACTTGAGCCGACAACTGATGCTGTGGAATTGGTGGTGGCGGTGGTGGTGGTGGAGGAGGAATACATAGTTCATATTCAGTGAAGGTGGGTGGAATCTGTGGAGGGGGGGCCACATTCATTGGAACAGTCTTTCTCCTAGCTACCTGTTGCTGCTGTTGCTGTTGATGATGATGTGACAGGTAGTCCTCTTCAGCTCCTGTTGTTGTGCCCGAACTGGAGCGTGAGATGTATTGCTGTGGACGCACGGAGTACCTTTGTGGACTGTGCATTGTCACCATGGGCACATGTGAGCCTCCAGCATTTGACGACATGTCAGAAGGTGTCCGACTTCCTGGTGATATTATGGACGCTTTCTGTGAAATCTCAGCGTTAATCAAAGAGGCTGTAGCATAAGGTGTAACGCTGGAACTTATATGATCGAGCCCTGAACCGGTTCCATTTGTACACCCCAACTGGGCCACAGGCGCAACCGGTGGTAGCCCATTTGTGGTCGGACTATTTTCAATAACTGATGCGGAGAAGACACTGTTGTTCGAGATCTCTGCAGGTCGATATTCTACAAAGGGATATTCCATATGTTGCGTGGTAATGTGGGAAAAGAATGGAGACGGGGAGAAATCTGATGCCTGGCAGAGGATGCCCTCTTCGTAGGTGTGCTGCGCTTGGTTAATGTTTGGATTACAGCTCCCTCCAGTTGAAGAACTATTTGTGCTTGCAATAGTGGTGTTGGTATTCTGTTGAGTTGATGCTGTGGGCGCTTTTAATGCTGAATCACTTCCCTGAGGACATTCCATATCACTAACACCACCAGAAATGGAATGAGGCTTGATTAAGGGGACAAGATTATAACCCTCCTTGGAAACTACAACCGCGCTGCATTTACGTGTCGCATCTTCATTGAATCCGCCTCCAACAGATGGAGGATATCGTTGTTTTGGTTGAGTCCTTTGCCGGAGGCAAAAGATGACCGCAAAGAACATCGCAAGTAGCCAAATCACTAACACACCGACCACGATGCCAATTACCCAAGGTTGAAACTGGATAAGACCATTGACGGTACTTGCTGAAGGTGGAGTGTCGCTGATTATTCCACCTTCAGACACGGAGAAATTGATTGGGATGCTTTTGGAACTGCTGCCTCGACAATTCACAGCCGTCATTTGAAGATGATAGATCTCACCAGCTTTGAGACCACTTACAACACCCCTAGTATCACCGTAACTAAACTTCAGTTCTCTTTTATCATTCTCTGCAGCGTTGAATACGTAAACGACGAAACCAGTGAGCAGACCATTCCAAGAATCTGCAGGTGGAACAGTCCATGAAATCTCCACACTATGGTTTGATTGCTTTTTCACTCCAATTATCTGTGGAGGTGTTGAAGGTACATCTTCATGAATGAGAAATAGAGTCGTTTCATTTTTCTCCTGTATAGGGTAGATAGAAATGGGCTGTACCAGGACGGAGTAACAATGGAAGGGCTTTAGATGTGCAAGAGTTGACGTCCAGGGAGATGCTAATCCATGATTTCGATCAAATGGAAAATCGGCAAACATTTCTGGCTCCTCGTGAGGAACGAGTGAAACACCCTGAGTATCCCTCAACGAAGCCGTATTCAACTGCTCTTGGTAGATCTGAATTCGTTGTGTCAGTGTTTCTCCTGAACGCAGACTGCAAAAGGTAGCATCATAGACATTTGCTGAAATGCACCGAGTTAGTGGAACCTCCTTGTAACGAACAGAAAACCCTGTTAGCGCTGAAGCAACTTCGTGTGGATTCTCCATACTCCAAATAACACGAGCTGAAGTGGATGAAAGGACTTGGACCTGCAATCCCTCCAACTTGAATAAACCAGATCCACCGGCTGCTGATGGATCATGACGGTATTGGGTTTGAATAGGGCCTAGAGGGGCACTAGCCCATCCAATGCGGCCCTCAATCCATCTTGGTCGGATGAGAAAGTAATAGGCAGAGTTTGGCTGAAGGGGTTCCAATCGGATAGCATTTCGAAGCCAGGATTCCTGTAAAACCTGCCATCCGAGATCTGCTTCGGCTGTATGGAACATTTCGATCCAATAAGATACCCCATTTGTGTCGTGAATGTTGGGCGGGTTCCAAATCAGTGTCACAGATTTTGCTGTCTGGTTTAAAACTCGAAGGTTCTCTGGTGGCGATAGAGGCTCTACGGGCTCTGTAACCAATGATAAGTGACTATCGGGAGGCAGAACTACCAAACTTGCAGTCCAGTTCGACTGCATATATGGACCATGACTAGATTGCAGAAAACAGGTGTAATTCCCTGTATCTTCCATCATAACGGCGCTGATTTGTAGCCCTCCCCCTGGCAGAAGAGAAAACCTCGGATCACGATCTCGATGAAAAAATTCGATACGTTCTTGTAGACCTCCAGTGGACCTTGTACCCCGCACCCAGAAGACGTTTGATTGACTTGTCTCGAAATCGCTTCTAGTTAGGTCAAAACCCGTCTCTGGTTCACGAGTAATGCCAACTTCGCAGTCTAGAAGAACCGTTTCACCTGTAATACGGGTTTGATTGGCAGGCGGTAGATTGATGATTGGTGGAAGAGGAGTCGTATCCTTGGTAGTCCGAGGAAAAACTTGCAAACGAGCCTTTTTAGTAATAAGGCCGAGTTCTGAATCTACTGTGCATTGATAGACACCACTGTCAGTGAGACGTACTCCTCGAATTTGTAAATCGCCCAATTCATTCACAAAGATATTGTCAACTGGATCACTCGGAAAGACAGTTACTTGATTTGGCAAATCCCAGTAAGTAGGAAATTTGTGATTGTTCGCTGCTCGACAGTGAAAAACCACTGTTTCACCCTCAGTAGCATTTTGATCAGTTGGAAAACGAGAAAACGTGGGTTTGGAGGCCCCTAATACTGTTAGCTGTGCTTCCGCTGCAGAAACACCATCTGCCGCGATGCAAATATACCTTCCCGCATCTGAGGGCTGGACATTTTGAATTGTGATAGAGGTGGGGGAAATTTGTACCCGAGAACGATCAAGTGACTGTTCTCCGTTACCCCTTCTCCAAACAACCGGTTTGGAGTCAGTGACCCGACATCGAAACGTGACTGTCGCCCCAATGGTTGATTGAGTGTCCTTAGGTTTCTGCAGAAAGCGAAGAGTCTTGCGTTTCACTCGAAGAACTGCCGATGGAGACAGCCTTTTCCCTGCAATATTTCTCGCTCTACATGCATACGTCCCAGCGTGTTTAGATTTCACTTCTCGAATGTGGAGATCGCCCTCTGGACTTATCAAGCCTAGTCCAGGTGGAAGTTCGGCATTGTTAAAAAGCCATTCTGTGGTGGGAGTTGGGTTTCCCATGGGTGGCTGACACTCCAAAAGAACAAGATCACCTTCCTCTACCGTTTTGTCGATTGGAAATCGAGGAAAATCGTGCTCTAGGTATGCCAAACCACCATGAACTACCGAGCTAGCTACCCATCCAGCGGTGTTGGAAATGTTGCAGTAGACAGAGTACGTCCGTTTCACCTCTGGATCTGCAATGGTCAAACGACCAAGATATTGATTGACATGGATGTTAGAAGCCGATTCATCAAGCCGTTTTTGCGTATTCGCATCATGCCAAGAGATTTGGGGCTCGGGGAATCCAGTTCCCTTGCATGAAAACTCCAAATTTCCCTCGAGAGGAAAGGTATCCTCTGGTGGAAGAAGTATTTGCGGTGGTGAACTACCTCCAGGCCCTGCGTAAACAAGGAGACAGGTGGAAAGAAGAAAAATAGTTGATGGTATTTCGATGATGGATAGCATCTTCATCTGCCTCCTTGCATGTCTTTGAGCTGTAAAATAAATCAAAGACACTAGTAAATTCGCGGAGAGAAGCGGCATTTATGCACGCGGCCGTCACACTTGAATCCGAATTCTTGACAGGTGAATGCTAATTAGGTGGTGCGGCTTTAAGGAGAGGATTTTGTTCAAAGGAGAAATACGGCAGGTATACCAATCCCATTTGTGGGTAGGTGGTCCTCATTTACAATTCAAATACCGCCATCCTATTGTCATGATACCAAACCACTCTACCGCTGCTACATTCTTCACCTGTCCTCCAACCTAGCCTAATCGTACTTGGAGAACGTGTCAGCATAAAAGCTCTAACACAGGAAAGGATGGACTAATGTGAAATCTAGGATTTGTCCTGAGGAAATTTCAAGTTTATAAAAGAATGGGACAGTTTTCAATCAACAGAAAATCCCCGTGTTTTTACGTATTCCCCTGCCTTATTTATACGCATAGGCCAGTATTTCATCAAAATCGAGAAAGCTTCCATATAGGAAGATTCTAAAGTACCACCAAGTCATCTTAGAATGACCTGCTGCATTGTTTTGATACCTGCCACCTTCTAACTTCCCGAAATTGCTAATGTTTGTTCCTACACCAGGAGGGATTATGAGTCAGTCAGGTGTTCCAGACAATGAGTAAATGCTCCCACGAATGGCTGCTACGCTGTGGTTTTGACTTCGCTACAGCCGAGAATGTTAATGACAGGCGAATGGCTCTCTTTAAAAACACCCACCATTCGGACGTCTTACTAGCTGGTGGTTGACCGACATTCGGTGCCTGAAGTGGCTCTTCTCCAAGAAACTTCCTTACTTGACTTAAAACTTCCAGACCTAGGAAGTGAGTGAAACAACTCCTGGCCTTGTTGAGGACATTTTCTGTGGCATTATGGCAAGTGTTGCGATGAATCATCGAGGGTCATTGGGAATCAATCAAATGTTTCAGAGCCAATCATCAATCATTCTAGATGAAAAATGGTGTTAACATCTACAACTCATGAGCCAGGCAATCTCCTTCTTACAGAATGAGCACAAATTGACGACACCGCTTCGGATGAGTGAGTCACCATCATGGAAGACATATTAGCATATCTGGTCACGGACCCCGAGCGTACACCATTGCCGCAGCCCACGATATCAGGTTACGGAACACTTTAATTTTTTCTTTGACTTTCAGTAGTTACTGTGTGAATAATTCTCCAAATGATTTCACAGGGCAACATTGCAACCTTGTAATGAGTGTTTCCCATAACCCGTAGACCAATGTGATAAGTGGTTGTTATCCCTTCCAATTAGTCATGCTTTGGCCTCTCTACCCTCTACCTCCAATCTCTCTCTCTGTCGTGTGTGCATGTGTGTGTGCGCTTGTGATTGTGACCGCAGCTGTTGTGGCGTTATACAGCGTCCAAACACGGAGACACAGGAGCGAATACGCCAAAGTTTCGCCACCTGTCCGCAAAAAAAGCAGGTAAGCAGAGAGAACGAGGGGAAGAGGTGGACAAGGTCCCTTCGATGACAAAGAAGACGGGGGAAGAACGATCAGGAAGGGAATTGGAAATGGTGTACTTTATTGATGGAAATTCTAATTCCCTGTTTTGTTTATGAAACAACGAGGACAATGGGTGTTTTTAAAATGACCCTATTGGGACGTTAGTCTGAGTTTGGGGGTCATTAAAGTAAGGACTTTTAAGGTCATAGACATTTATAATTGAGAATAACTTGCTTAGAGTGCTTCAAAGAACTAGTTTTTACCCTCAATAATGGTTTGTGTATAGAGGGAATGCACTCATTAAACAAATTAAATGTGGATGCGAACTGCTCCACCCATAATTAGGCCTAGGAGGCTGATCAAAAAGTGCCGGGAATGGCAACTGTTCTATCGTACTTGGTGTTTTTTGGCACGGATCCATGAATAGCTCCATTTTACTTCATCGACACATGTTGAAAAAGACCAAACCGAAGGAAATTCGATATCCAAATTTTTACTCCCTTGCAAGCATACGAATACTACTTACAATTCACTGAAACTGCATTTATGCAATCGTATGCCTAATTTTTAGGCAAATACGGATTCGCTGATATTCTACCTGCAGAGAGGATATTTCCATCCCTCTCAACAAAGAAAATTTAATCAAATAATCAAAATATATGGGAAAGAGACTGACAAGAACAATCACACGGAGTAGAGACTAAGGACGCATTCAAAATTATAGACAACAAAACTTGTAACGTTGATGTCTGCTACACACTTTATCTTGTTCGTTTGCTATCAAAACGTGAGATTGGGAATTTAGGTATCTTAAAATATTTGCATTTTTGGGGGAAAAGAACTGAAAAAAGGAGATAATTCCTGGACATTACGTACCATTTCATACTTCGGAGGATGTGGAGAGACAAATTTCGTTCGCCCTTTTTACTTGTGAAGACAACACTTATGATTTGCCAGAATCCCGTACTAATATCATGTTCCCCTCCAAAATATTTTACTCTGGAATAGTAACTGTTTTTGATGACATCATGTCCAAGTAGGGGGCAGTTCGGATGCTCATGACAGGCTTTCTATCAGCGGTGGTGGCTAAAAAAGTGGGAAAAACCCAAAAATCTGGAACTCAAATTAAGCATTTCAGATGATGGAAGAAATGTAACTAGACGTTCTATGGACATTTATTTCGGAATTGATCTTAATACACCATAATCCGACGATTTTATACTATAGGCAAGCTAAAATCGCCTTTCATGACCAATAATTGCCGGTTAGGAGACGCACTTCTCTCCCAGCCTAGCTAACGTTATCCAACTCGAAACCTTTATAACCTCAAATCTAGTTCGGAATCACGGGGAAAACTTCCGAAAACCGAAATGACAGGCAAAGGCAACAGCTGATAGATGAACCCATGTCCCTGCCACGCAATGGCCCCAAACGCGGCGGCAGTGGCGTCGATGGGGCCTGTGTGTGTTTATCTTATACTAGCCTTTCCCTTCTTGACCCGATAGCCATAAAGTCGCCAGCCTAGGGTGCATCGAGGGACGAATCGCGTCGCGGGTTGGGGAAAAAAAGTGTGGCATTTAGGAAGAAGGAGTAGGCCGGCGTTTTCTGGACAAAAATCTTGCCTTCCGTGCAAGATTGGTTGATGGAAGGTGCGGGGGGGGGGGGACGGAGGGAGGGAAGGGGACGAAGGGCAAAATGACGGAGAATCGGACTCTCTGTGATAAATTAACGCCCCATCCGAGACGAAGGAAAAGGAGGACGAGAGTGCTGAATTTACCGCACGAACAGCTGCTTTCGGAAAGCGCCAGACTGTGGGAGATCGATCACTTTGATGTCTGATCCTTCGACTTTTTTTTCGTTCCTTCCTCTGCAAAAAAGTACGACTTTCTACGCGTTTGTGTGCGTGTGTATGTGAAGCTCAATTGAAGCGTTAGAGATGAGCACAATCTACACCCCCATAATGTCGCAGTAGCCTAAGCAGGTCACATATAATCACGGCGGAAAACGGATTTGCGTAACTTCAAATTGAATTCACCGAAAGTACGGCGAAATTAATTGAAACTTTAAAGATTAATTTCAGTATTAGAGTCGAGAGACGATGCCGTGGAGGAGAGGAAGGAAAAAGAGTAGGTAATTACAGACTTTTGGTGTTTGTGTGGACTTCAAAATCACCTGTCCCCTTGAGTACAATTAGTAAGATAGCGGAGAGGAGAGGGGATGGGCACGATTAGTCGCATAAGCGGATGCTGTCTCAATTTTTCCACTTCAACAGATGCAGACCGCAGGGGCAAACATCCGCACTAAGACATCTTTCCTCGTTGGGGAACGAATACTTGAGCATGAAAGGTCCTACAAAAGTTGATTGGTGTACAAAATACGCTTACTGTAGAATAGCATCCCGCCTTTGGAAATAGTTGGCAGTCCACAGCTAGGAAATGAAGAGTGTACTCTATTAAAGTCTATGAGGTATGTGGCAGTAGTCTTCTCAGCATGGGAGAAAGTCATCGTTCAGTGTTAGAACTGATTGAAAGAACCCGACTACTCAAGTGATGGATGATTAAGGGGGTGCATACAATGAGAGCACGAAGTATGGTGTAGAAAACGAGACAGGACCGCTTTTGGACATCCATGCCATCTCCTATGATTCAGTCCTCACAAGAACAGCACGCCACTATCAGTTTAAGATAGTTGGTTTCACCAAAGTGGTTGTGATCTTAAGGCAATGTAGTAAACATATGATTACGATCTCGGTTTGAGGATGATTACATTTTTCTTAACAAATGGTATGTTGTGTTGAGAAGTCGAAAGACCTCTCCATGGGCAGCCACTTTTGCTCTGAGACCCAGTCAGCAAATTTGTTTATCATACATAAGCCAATTGCTGCCACAAAATGTCGCCCGGGCAGAAACGAGCATTGAGGCTGGCATTTCAATTAGTGCTGCTGTGTGCAAAAGCAACCGTGAACTCCCCAGTGGTATTGCGGGATTAAACCACTTGAAAGAAGGAGAGCGGTAGAGGCTAAAACATTCCCTCATTTTCTGACAATGCCAGCAAAATATCATGTCAAATCTACACGGCTTCATTAAAGCCTTCAATGGAGCAAAAAGGTGTTATGCAAATGTCATGCAGTCGATGAAAAGTAGACGATTGCTACGTGGACAGACAAAAAACAGCTTTATCGGATGTCCTGTGACCGGACGAGGAGGAAGCGGTCGGATTATACCTGCTAATCCACACAAATGACATTAAAGGGGTGTCGGAAGACAACAGAAAGCTTGAAAATGTGTGCCGATGAGTAGCAGTAGGAAGGGTGATAGTTGCTATGGTGATGTGATTTGCTTATACGAGGCCACAAGTTACATGCCAATCATGTCTATACGCCTTGACAAGTGTTGCTAGAGGCCAAAGGCGCACACTTGTGAACAGGTGCTGTTAGGCTGTTTATGGAACATGAAAGCAACACAGGCGTGCACCCGGAACTGACTCATTATTTTTTTCATCTAACTCAATAAAAGGAAAGAACAATTTTGATACATAAAGAACAAAGGCGTATAAAATAATTCCATTTCTAAGTATCCAAACCACCAAACTCACCAGGTGCAAAGGCTTAAAGTCCACACGAGAGAGTGAATGATTGACGATGAATGACTGATGCCAAGTCCCAGTAAAGAATAAGACGGTGGAAGGATGTGTGCAGGTGAAACGGTTTTGAAGGAATTGGCAATGTTGTCCGGTGCGTTTGAACAGACTGATCATCAGCACGCGTGGCGAATGACCAATCAGATGCCAGAGCTGTTTGTGGCCAATGGGAGAATAGACCAATCAGCAAGGCAGGGAATATTACTGGTTATTTGATGGATGCTCTAAGGCTAGGACTTTAGTGACGCTTCCCACGCTGTCAATGCTATCTTGTTTCTGTCATTGACATGTGCGCGTGTGCATGGGAGTGCAATTTATTGAATTGGCTATCCCAGGAACCATAGATATATGCCCATCTTAAACGCTCCCATTAGTGGTAAATGGGACTGCTGTGGGCGTCAAACAGTAGTGGTATCCTGAGTCCAGTTTCATACCCTCGAGAAGGGTGGAAAGTTTGGAGAAACGTGTAGTGCAGAACTCCGCAAATAATCAAAACTGTCTGGAGAGATCAAAGTCTGTATCCTCCTTGGTTACCGATGGCATACAAAATCGAAGTTTAGCACAAATTTTCAAACAGGGCCATACTTCAAGTAGGCCTTCGAGTGTTGCACATCAGTATCTGGAATGCAGCCCCACCAACATTTGGAAATGGTTAGAAAATGGCTGTCCTGGCATGTTGGAGGATGTAGACCTCCATCTAGCTCAAAATGAACCAAAAATGGACATAACTGCGCTTCATTGAGACACTTGTATGTGTATTACACAGGTATCAAGGCCAACAGATTCTCAAAGGACGACTGACTACCACAGCCTCAACATTCTAAACTCAACGAGTTCTCTCACACACATGTATGGCGATGGCAGCGAGCAAATTAGATGAAAGCAAATTGATTGTTCCCTAAGGAGTGTAACCTATTTCATTCATGTTTTTTTTCTCATATTTCCTACCAAAATTTTTTTTTAATTGGTTCCATTGGCGAACAAATCGACCTGTAGAATCTCGAAAAACAAGTTTCGTTATGCCATGGAGACCCAAATCGGGAGTTTCGTGGGAGGGTGAGTAAGTGGGGGGCGCATCGAAACATGAGTCACGCGATCCTCCCGCCCTCCTGTCTCAATGTGGTAGTGATATACTCCATATTTAGTGGTGGCGGGGGGGGGGGGAGAAGCATGCAGTGAAGAGCATTCATCTTGTCATTTCCCTCCCCTCCTTCCTTACGCTATTTCTATTTCAGCACCACCAGCCTGGCCCACCGACTTCCGACGCTATCGCCAAGTTTCACACACACATAGGCATCAAAACACCATCGAAACCACCATTTGCGGACAGGTACACAAGGCGTGAGAGACTCCCTTCGCCGTGGAAAGTGGCGGTGGTGTTAGGTGTTGAGTGTGAATGTGTGTGCGTGTGTGTGTGTACCCCTAATGAAGAGCTATTAACCGTGCCTACCTGTTGCATCAAAAAGTTTGGGGATTTAGCGCATGAACCCATTTGAACTCCAAAGATGTGAAATTAATGATTAATCAACTAAAAGCCTAACAGAAAAGTAGTTATCCTAGCTGCACATTTAACTACACAGATTACTTTGTCTCAGTAGGTTCCGCTTTCCATCTTAGTGGCGCGGCGTTCTGCTCATGCCACACTTTCCACAGCTGTCCAGAAAAGCACAGCTTATAACGTGTTCACACTCACTTTCACTACACCCTTGAATTTAGAAGCTTTGGGTTTGCAGCATGGAACGGGATGGGGAGGCAGATGAGTGATTGTCGGCACTGACAATAGAAATGCTGCGATAGCAAATTGTCGACACTAATGAGCAGGTTTGAACATGATCGTAACAGAATCAAACCAGGAAAGTTAAAGTTTGATCGGACGAACTGCACTTCGTGATGTGGATAGACAAGCGTTGCCGAAGAATCAAAGTCCAAATATCTAAATCACTAGTTCATCTGCAGTACCAAAAAAGAACTCTAGCTGACCTTTGAAACTCCAAGTCTCCTTCATTTAAGCCCACGATATGCTTCTAAATACTGCTTAATGCTAGATTAACATTCAAGGATTTTCAGCGCTCCAGTCCTCCCTCAATTGCCAACTGGCCATTCCGCAAGGAAATAAGATTTATTATCAACGGGGAGAGTATCTGCGAGGATATGGGCAGGGACAGCAGTCTGTGCCACCAAGACGAAATCGTGGCCTGCCAGCACTGGAGAACCCGCATTTTTCAATACACAGCCAAAAGAATGTTACAGCATCATATAATCTTCACCTCCATCTCATTCTCCACCCCTAAGTGTCATTGCGATGGTTCCCTCGGACAGCTAAACCCAGTCGGTACTTTCAAAACCACCGTATCCCATCCCACTCCTCCATTAATGGAGGATAGATATCAACTCTTCGTGAGGGTGAGACTAAACTCGGTCCCTTTGCTACCTACATCAGGGGAGAAAGGAATGTCGACTCTGAACTACTCGGTGCTAGACAATGCTCTTTGACGAGTCCATTTCATCCAACGACCTATTTTGCTGGACATTTCCACCTTCTACCGAAGGAACCATTTCATCAAGGACTATTTAAAGTGAATTCACACATTGATATTCTGCGTCTATTTCTCCTCGCTCCGCTCTTCCCATTTCACCTTCACCTCAGCCTCGACCTTGTCATCCACGTAGTTTCCGCTCAACCACTAGGCACGGTGAATAGAGTATTTGTTCATGTAATTTTACACATCTGGCTGTCGGTAATAAGCACCTCCATAACGAACGTCCACAGATGGTGTAAATGTGGTGTCATTTCAGTGGTTGTTAATTGGTTTTTTGGGGAACAGAAGGTCGGGATGGTTGCAAAATGAAAGCTTAACTTTAACCCATCTGCAATGAGTCTTTATCAACCGTCCATAGATGTCAATGGCTTCCTTCTTTTATATAAACGCTTGACAACCAGCCGTAGAAGACATTAGAATATCTGCTTTTATGGTGCGGCTCTCTAGCCTTGTCTGAAGCTGTTACAAACCATACCGTTAGAGGAGAAGAATAGCTGCAATGGTCTAAGTAAGGCCGGAAGCCCCTACCACGAAAGCAGAATTATCGCCAGCAGAGGTTGAGCTTGAGATCATTGCACATAGCTGCCAAAAATGTGCGTTTGTATCAAGCAGTATTTCGCACTTTAGAAACCCTAAGTGGTATAGGAATGTACCGAAGGGTTCAGTTCTTGCATTTTGGTTGACGGTCCACGACATGTCTGCCATCTATTTTTTGTAACTTAGAGATGATCGCGTTACCGTTATATTTAGTACCACAAAAATAGCAGCTCATTTTTTGACTTATGCAACTAAAACCTCCGGCTTAACTTGAGCGCACAACGCGCTCCGCAGTGAACAATCTAACCTTTTATTGTCGGACCATCAACAACCTCTGTTAGGATGGATCGCCAGAAGACTTGATACATCCCGATGTTTTAATGATCATAGAATAACTCATCCAGATGAATGAACGACATGTTATTGGCGATACCGGTGGAAATAATTCTAACTTCTCGCAACTAATAGCATTGTTTATACTGAATCCATTGGGTAAACCATTGTCATATGGCAATTTGTCAGTGGTCTGTGTCAAATCCTCTTATTAACAGTCACCATCAGATGTCGAAACCATTGATCAGCGAAATGACTTCAGCTTAATATCTTTGTTGTAGTGTTTAGTTCAAATTATTGCTTCGCATTTGAAGAAAGTGTGGTAGTAGAACGCGCAGCTGAGAACTGATTTAAAGAGCTCAGATCTAGTGAGACACCTTCCTATTCTTGACGGTGAGGAATGCGAGTTTGGCGTGCAGAGGATAAACTTCGTTTATGCAGAGAGAAAGGTAATACCAGCGAATCTAAGCAGGTAGGTACAACTTGTTGTAGGTTGACAGATGACGGTGAGTTTGAAAACCGTCCATTTGTTGCCGTCTCCTTTCCCATAAGTTGTTAGAACGCACCGTTGTTGGAATGTTTGTTAACTGATTGACTGGGTTACGGTAACAAATAAATACTAAATACTAGGCTGAAGAACATGTTAGTGGTCCTTCCCAAACAAATTCACGAAGGTCCCTATAATGAACGTCATTAGAAACAACCGGGACTGTAAAATATGCCAATTAGAAGAAAGTCCCAATCCTGCAAGGCATTGTAAGACCTCGTCGCCTTTCCGCAAAATTGACCACTGAAAAGGTTTGTCCTTTAAGATAAAAGTGGGATAGGAGAGAGATACTGCCTTATCTCACCTCCATTGCCCCTATCTTCACAATGATATTCCTTCCCTCAGACGACCGCATAGAAAATGAATAAGCAGTTGGAATATAAGAGCGAGATAAAAACGGCGGTGCCTAGGTTACGGTTTTTCTTTCCGAGACAAAGGCACCAAAAAGGCAGTATTCACCAGCTTTTGTCTCTTTGACAAAGAGTCTTGGTGTAACAACCTGGTTATTTGCTACAGCCTTCATTTTGGTTTCGCAGGCACTTTAGACACCACCTTTGTGCTTTCCCCTTGTCGGCGTGACCTCCAGACCATACCAGTAGGCCCTCAGGCCTTTTTGTACGTTGGTAATAACTATTCTGCCCTATTTTTATGTCATCTTGCTACTTCAGGGCAGACTTGGGGCGCTACATTGGTTCCAGTAAAAAGCAGACTCGATCCTAAAGGACAATTACCTGAATTCCTCTTCCTGGGTTGCTAAATCTAACCTAGTGGAAGAAGGGTACATGCTACAGATGGGACAATCTGTGAGGACTCCTAATAGAAGTGTTTAAGATGGCGTAAAACTTCGGAAACTACTCCAAACCCATTTTTCCATGGATGCTATTCACAAGTGATGCAAGACTAGACGTTGCCAAGATTCATCTTGAAAGTTTGTTGAGGGTATCCCCTCTACCTCTCTACTAGCTGAATAAAACACAGGCTGTTGGACAAATAGGTATAACTAGACAGTGCTAAAGTGAGAAAAAACTGGATAGGGAGGAACAGACACAAAACCTCATCACCACGGGACTATTTAAAGACCTGGCCTTTGCTAAATGACTCTGCTTATGGGTCAGTGTTATTGGGACTATCGATGCCCAATCGAGGTGGCCGTCGCATACGCCTTCCCTTAAACTTGTTTCCAAATTGGACGAAACTTGAGATGCAGTAAAAAATGTCAGTGATGTCGAGGTTAAAAACCACTTTACGTGATCGCAAATTTGATGGGTGGCGTGGTTGGTTGGCGGATGTTTTTCCAACATTACCAAATTCGGAGGGTTAACCGAGGGTTGCTTCGAAGGAGGCGGTTAGGAAGATAGGAGCGGTATGTAAAATGCGTTTATTTTTGCAAAGTAAAACTTACTTTAAGACTTATCAATACAAGGGGTTATTATTATCAGCACAAAGACCACTGTGAAGTTGCTATGGCGCAGAATCACGTGCTCACCATCAACCGCTTTGATAGTTTACGCCTTTTCTCCACATTTGAACACCTCACTTATGTCCCCTTCGCTACACAAAACAACCGCTTTTCTTTCCTTCAATTGAGTTAGCAATAAGAGCAGCGTTATTTGGCTTTAACCTAGTTGTTCTTTGTAGATACCATTTGTTTTACTCCTTCTTAAATGGCAAAAGAGGCGGTGAATTGTCAGCGAAGTATTTCCATTCTGTTTTCTTTCCTTTCATTATGCTTTTAGTATGGAAGAAAAAACAGAGCAAAATTTGTGATAAAATGCACAAATTGAGATATCACATTCTAGCAAAAGCACTTTTGTATTCCATTAAAAAGTCAGATTGTTGACACGAATTTTGGGTAAAATTCCAATTACTTTCTTGTGCATTTGACTATCACCGAAAGGAAGGCGCCTCATTTTTGAACCCAAAACGCAGGGGTATCTCTTCCCTTATTATCTACCTGGTTGATACATTAAACTGAAATTTATTTTCTGAATAAAACTTTTGAAAGCTCGTAATTTAAGTGAGTAAAAGATGCCATTTTCTGAAGCTTGGTGTTGGTTAGTGCCTGGAGCAGTCGAAAAGTGAATGCCTTCGTATGCCCAATGAAGTGTCCCATCCGTTTCAAATCGTATAAAGCATGAACGAAGAATGAAGAATTTTTAACGGACCGAGTACAGAGAGTTTTGTAATGGTCTGGTATATTTTAGCTGCGGACTTAACTCGAGGGTTTATTAGTTTACATACGATGGTGGAGGATTCCAATCATTCTTTTTGGGCATTGTTGGTAAATCTATCCTACCGATTCAGTACCCTGTGTTATTAGTGAAGACAGCAGAACATGCACCAGAATGACAAATATTCTGCTGACTTTAGTCGGTGGTTGAAAAGTAATATGTTAGACTGAGGGTCAAATCAGTAAAGGCTCACTACAGACGAGTTAACGTGACGCCTTTCTTTCTCAATCATCTCAGTTTTGTGTTCTCCAAATGGTCAACTATTACCCAAACGAAGCCACAATCACGTCTTCTGTATTTGTCCATTATGAAGGTGCTTATGTTACCGGCATGGCGATTTGTGAATTTACGCGAACAAATGCCAATTTCACCGTGTCTACTGGTTGAGCGGAAGCCAGATAGATGACAAGGTCCAGGCTGAAGTGAAGGTGAAATGGGAAGAGCGGAGAGAGGAGAAATAGACGCAGAATATCAGTGTGTGAATTCACTTTAAATAGTCCTTGATGAAATGGTTCCTTCGGTAGAAGGTGGAAATGTCCAGCAAAATAGGTCGTTGGATGAAATGGACTCGTCAAAGAGCATTGTCTAGCACCGAGTAGTTCAGAGTCGACATTCCTTTCTCCCCTGATGTAGGTAGCAAAGAGAAGGGGTGAACACTGACATTGGGACTGAGTGTAGTATTGCCCCCACGAAGGGTTGATATCTATCATCAATGAATGGAGGAAGTGGAGTGGGGTGGTTTTGAAAGTATCGACTGTGTTCTGCTGTCCGAGGGGACCATCGAAAATGACACTTAGGAGGAAATGGAGGTGGAGATTATGTGATGCTGTGACATTCTTTTGACTATGTGTTGAAGACTGCGGGTTCTCCAGTGTTGGCAGGCTACGATTCCGTCTTGGTGGCGTAATTTCCCGACTGTGTCCATATCCATCGATACGCTCTGTACGTTGATAGCAAGTCTTCCTTCTTGTTGGCACGGCCTATTAGAAAATCCAAGAGAATCTAGAGTGCTGTACAACCTTGTCTGCTATTCCACTACCAATCCCCAACTAGAGGCCTTTTGTGGACTTAAGTGAGGAGGAAACCGCACAACTCAGTGAGTGATGTGAATAGTTTCTCTTATCAGTTAATTCTCTGTTGGATGTGATTATTTAACCAAGGATTTAGAAGTTTGAATTTCGGTTCTATGCTGCTTATCTGCTTACCTTCAAACTTGCTTGATTGCTGCAGTTATGATAATACCCAAACTTGCTAACATTTGCACCATAGAGTTGACTTCACCTATCTAAAGTCAGCTCGTCAATATCACCAATTTGTCATCATGTCTTTTCCGTTGTTGATTCTGGTCGCCACTCGGCAGTCTTCCCATTCCTTCTCATGATGCTATCCAAAAGCTCCTAGATTCCAGGCTGTGGTGGAAGCAAGCTGGAAAACGTTATAAGCCGTGCACTTCATATTAGAAGCTTAGTATAACTGTTCACGTGTAGCAAGAGTGTCATGGCCAAGGCTTCGGTCCACAGAGCTGGGAAGTAGAGCGCTTTTTCTTTAGACTTTATTCCTCCTGCCCTTTCTATCGCCTTCTTGGATGAATTAGTGAACAATTTTACATCCCAAGTCTGTTCGAGACACTACAGGTGGCCATAATGCAGGTTAGGCGCTGAAAAACTGTCAACCGATTATACCCTCCAAGTAGCAATCAAGGGCTCTGGACCATACCACGACCCTACCTACCGCAATAGCCACCGAATGTGGTTACGTGTGTGGAGTTTGATGACTTGCCTGCTGCCCACCAGGCGGATTGGTTGGTCATGAATACGGGCACATGGCATGCCACAGGCAACGAGAGAAAAAAGCCAGGGGGTAGAAAAGAAAAGAGAAAGGGCAGGCAATTCGCTTACACTTTGGTGAGGTCTTCTAACAGGGCCACATTGCCTCAAGTTGAAACACCTTGGGAGGCAGCACCACCTTACCCAACTGTTTGGACATTTCTTTGTCTCGCATCAAAATGTAAATACCTAAGAGGATTTAAAAGTTATTTTTGCTAAAAATGTTTTGATGGAAGCTTGAATTCAAGAAGACCGGGCGGTTGGTAGAAAAGAAGGAGATTTACTCTGAATTGGTGGAATCGGTGAAGAACCACAACAAAGGACTCAAAAATTAAGTCGTTATATTTGCTTGGGTTTCTCTTATAGGAGTGCTGTGCCCAAGTTTTGCTAACTCACCTTTTTATGGTGGTAGGGGAAGTGGAAATACATGACAAGGCATTTGTACAATAATTGTAAAGGCTGCAACGTGGTAGTCTGAATATCTACGTACTATTTATTTGTTGTTCTTCTGTGACATCTACTGGCATCAATTTCCACCACCCGCGATGTCTACTTTCCAAGCTATAGTCAAATGCCAGGAAAGGATGACATTTGCCACTTAGCGAAAGATCAGCATTATACACATAACTTACCTTGCGAGGCCCTCTTATTTCCTACCGCAATTTATTCACTATGTAGGCAATCCGACTACGATAAAAGAAGGGAGGAAAAAATTGATGAGTCTTGAAACTTCTTATCACCTGTTAATGCACCCGGGCAGTCCGATCTAGGCCGTTAGCTGATAGGCATTCTATTTAGCAGCAAAATTTGTTCCAAACTGAGCTGAGTGAGTCTGCTAAAAAAAGTGGGGATTTCCGACCCATTTGCTGTAAAGTAAACAGTACCTTCACTCACGAAAATTGTAGTATAGTACATTAATTTTTGCCGACTATGGACCCACCGCACACACACGCACACGCGTTCGTTAGTCCGTCCTTCCGTTTGTTCCGTCGTTCGTTCGGCCGTCTGTGGGTTCATCCGCCCTCAATGCGGTGAGCAAAGACAAGAATGTTGTGTAATTATAAGCCATATTTTAGTTGGATTTAAAATGCACGTGGCGTGATTTTATATGGTAAATTATTCAATCGTGTACTGTTTTGATGCTTTCTTTAAGCGAGACAGTTTGTTTTTGCCAATGTAGGTATCCAGTCAATGACATTTATTGTTATACCATTAACTGTATTCCCATAGCAACATACTTAAATGCTTAATAAGCAAAGAGAAAAATGAGAACCTCCTTCCTATTGGCTAAGCGATATCGGTGGGAAATGCGGGTCACATATTTTTAGTTGGCTGTGAAGGAGGGTTATTATTCAAGCTGTAAATTCTTGTGTGAAGGTGAATGGGGAAGAGTTTATAATCAACTTTGTGTGAAGCAGTTTCCTCCTGCGAAGTTATTTCCTTTCTGTGATTGTTCTTGACGAATGAGCCACGAACAGTAGCGGAGCATGGGAAGAGAAAAATGTGTAGTATTTACGAATTCACTTTGTGTCTGTGTCCATCCCACGGTGGAAAACAAAGTGGCTAACAGTTGGACGGTGGATTTTGCTTTTGTGGGAAGAATTCCTTTATTTAGTAGGGTACGTCGGCAACTGGGGTACACTCTTTGGTAGGATAAGAGAAGTTGGTGATAAAGTAGGTCTCCGTTTTCCTAGCTGTCTTCACCATTTCTTCTTCTTGAGCCGAAGTAAAGCATCCAGTTTTCATTGCCTTGGTAACCGAAAACAGTGATCATGAGATTACATCCCCTTCCTCTTCCTCAGGGGCAAATAAACCATCAAAGTCGGGGTGTTTTGCGTGCCATCTAAAGTAATGTCGCTTAAATATCAAAAAACGCTTCCTCAACAGGTCAAGAACTTCAACATCTTTTTTATTGTTTTGAGTCCAACTAATCTGTTTGGGTCTAATAATTCATTGAAACTAGTTAGCACTGTCTACTAATGAAGACACTACATATATGAGATTGGCAGTTAGTGATGCAATATGTGGTGTGAATAGCCCTTCTAGTCCACGCTAAGGTGGCATTAAGGCATCTTCAAAAGTTTTACATTTCCGTCCTCATCAGTGGACATGGTAAAGCTATCTCTTGGAGTCACTACAGCAGTGTACATTTGGACACTTGAGAGGCTGTCACGCCAAGGATTGAGAGAGCAAGACTACTACTTCTGAAATATCCTAAAAGAGCAAGCTGCTGATAACTGAAATTTTTTTAAATCTTCGGGTAAATAAGTTAAAGGTTTCATTTAGAGGATTATCAGCAAGCCCTGAACTATTACCAGGAGCACAATCAAGTCCGCTGATGAGGGGTATATAGCCGAAATGAATGGAGAAAATCCGCAAAAATTTATTTTGCCATTTGAGAATGTGCTGTACATAAAACCTACATACTTGAGTTTGTTGCTGATCTTCAATCTAAGGGTTTGTTTTTATATGGCCGATAGATCCTCCATATCCTCCTTGAATCTTTTAATCTAGTAGATTCGACCCTATAAAAGACTCAAATTTAAATCTGTTCTTAAAAGTAGAGACGATTTTACAATTACTTAAGCGCATTTTCTATCACCTTGCTTGATTTTAGTCTTCTCTTGAGAGCTCGGGTGAGGCACCAAGCCCAACATCCATCGGTGTAGTTAAGTTAGATGTTAAACCCTTTTCGAAAAGATATTGGTCACCACGTTTAAAAAAGTCTAGGCACCTCATTAATACTTCAAATGGAAAATGTCAAATGCCTTTACCTTGCACACCCCTCCCACCACCTGACGAGATAATGGGGAGTAAATTGTGGAAAATAAGTCTACGTTTATACCCACCGAATAGACCGCATGAGGAAACCAAAGGGAAGCAGAAATATGTAGACCACTAGAGGTAGCTAATACTACCAAAATATAATGCATTTATTTTCTTAAAAAGAAGCGAAGTACTTGTCTCGTGCACAATACTTCGGGACCACACACATTCACTGGGGAAATCTAAACAATAGCACCAATTCACGCTTGAGGAAACTGTTTGAGCAGATTGAGGCAGGAGATCCTTATGCTCCATCAACCATGCTTTGGGAATTTAACACCACACTCGCTTATCAACGCATCATTTCAAAACAGAAAAAAGGGTTTTAGGCAGGATATTCCTGCAGTGCTTTATGTGTATGTTAAGTTGACAAAGCTGACAACGGTGCTAATGAATGCGCTTTTCTAAACCTCGGCACTGCTCATCTGTAAAACGTTAGAATTAAAACTCTAGACAACAAAGCAAGCTGATCTGGTAGCTGGCAGCGCAAGTTTTGCTTAAGCAGACCTTCATGTCACCTCCGCCGCTATGCTGATGACCTACTGGTCACACCTAGACTAGCCATAGTCAAACACTCTGGAGGCAATCAAGGAACAGTAAACAAAAGGCGACGTATTCTCGTCATGGTGTAAAAGGGACCCAGACAACAATGGTGATACCGACGGCGGTCATAAAAGAGAACAATAACTTATGCGGGCGCAAGGTCATGAGTCAGGATGGGGGAAGGAAATGGGGCGGGAGGGTAGGGTGGGACCATATGTAATAGAAACGTGAAAAAATTGGCTATTTAAAGTCGGGTAGACAGCTTTTATGCGTCGGAAATAATATCATGTAAACAAGGCAAGGCACAAGATTTAGTTTTCGCTGACACTTAAGGCTCCGTCTTTTTACTTCCACTTGCCACGTAGCCCTTCTGTATGCCGACAATGCATTTTCTGCCCTCCTATTCTTACTTTTTTGAATTCAAAGAAGATAAGGAGTAATACATAGGTGGTAGCGAAAAGCGAATCCCTAAATAAAAGGTAAGTGCTCTGCTTTCCATTATTGTGCCTTAAACTCTGATGTGACGGAAGAATGTTATGCATTGTGGGTGGGAGTATCTGTGACGACCGCTAACAGGAAGGTTAAAAATGACGTCTACTTTAGGCAAACATCCAAGTTCTGTGTTCTACAGGAATGCTATAATAGTGACTCTAGTCGTGAACCATTTGGAAGGGTTTGTAACAGGTGTCTACGGTACCTGTGCGAAGATGTCGATGAAGTGAACAGGGGGCACATCCTCCACCTTACAACTGGTAGAATGAAACCTCGCTAGAGAGATATGTCCAGATAACACCGATGTGAGAAAAAAGTGGCAAGGAGGAGCAGACGCCAAACGTTACGTCCACGAAACTATTTTAAACTCCTTCCTTTGTTAAGTAATTCTACCTTTGGACCAGCGTTCTCACGACTAGCGATGGACATTCGTGAAGGTAAGCACATTCCCCGCTTCTCCAATACGGTTCCCAATTAGGACAGAACCTTAGATCCGGTAGAATTTTCAAGAGAGATTGGCAACTTTGCAGTCAGATTTCCTCTCTGTTGCGAGCAAATTCAATGACTAACGCTGTTGGTTGGATGGCGGGTGTTTTTTCTCATACCACCAACTATGTTGTGAGGGCTGACACTGGAGGCTGACAAGGAGAGCGCCTGGGATGGCGCTCAAAAGGAAATGGAGGCCATGTAAGATTTTGACAATTTGTTTAACGCCTTGGTTTGGTTTCGCAGGCACTCAAAACTCGGCGGTTGTACTTGTGCTGGGTGGAATGGCCCTTGGACTATTCCAGTAGCTCCCAGTTCTTCCCTACGTCGACATTACATAATCCACCACATTATTACACCCTCTTTCGTAATCGGTGAAATCTAGGACGCTACGATTGCACATTTTGGATAAAAATTCATCCTTTAGAAATAAAATAGTGATAATTAAGGGCAATTCTTTCAAAGAGCCAATAAAATTTTACCAAATTGTAAAAACCATCCAATAGAATTTCGACCAATGCGTGAGACTCATCTGAATCAAAATTTACATTTATCAGTTAGCATGAAATCAAAGAGATTTTTTGTTAAGGAAATTGGAGAATGGAGCTCTAGTTGGGTGGCTGAACTGCCCCTATTAAACATTCACATTGGCGTGAAAGGCATTGAGTTTGCCGATTGCCTCGACATTAAGCACCAATTTGCATTTCAATTTATCAAATGACTAACAAGCGCCTCTGCTACTAAGAGGTTAGCGTCGGTGTGGTGGTGATTGATAATGCCTTGCCGGAGGTAAAAAGTATCAACGTTAATTGCACACCTATTGTAGCAAAATCGAATGCGGGTGGGAGGTGGGAAGGGGGTGGTAAAAGCATCTATTTGAACAGTTTGCGTTTCTGAAATTCACTTTTGTCATCTCAGGGTGAAGGTATGTCAGTTGATTAGGCTACATAAGGGGAGGCTTGAAAACACGTGAATAGCGTCACGTCCAAACCAGTTCGGAAAACGTCAGGGTATACCTTGATTGTGTAGAGGGTCTGGTGAATCGTTATGGCAATAAGATGGTGAGTGAAGACATCGGAGTTTGAAAATTCAGCTTCAACGAATGCATGATATAGACACACGTCCTTTGGATGGAATAAATTTGTTGATTACTCTCTCCACTTTACCTCCGCTGCACTATGATAGTACGATCCGGGGTGTTTCTGGACATACACTTCTGGGTCATGGAGGCCAACTGGGAGGAAGTTGGGTTTTACTAAGACAATTAGAGTCATTTTATTGTAACAACCGACTCCATTAAGCGAGTGAAGGCTGTCACATTGACTGCCTAATCAAGCCAAGTTCACAGAAGCTACATGTCTTTCGAACTTGTTGCCATCTTCAAAAGCTTTTTTTTAAACTCCAACTATTTCCCAAGTTTTGTAATTAATTTCCAAATATTCTTTAAAGATGTTTTATGGAAACAGTTAATTTATCTAAATAAAGTGATTCAGCTATTAACTTCCTACGGCGGAAGGACCTGAAAATTTAATTCCAAAATTGAATGATGCCTTACTTGGCAGCAAATTGTAAAGTGGCATTATAAATTAATGTAAGTCCAAATCTAAGGCGCAGGAATGAAGTCTAAGAAAAGGTTGAAGAAAAATGTCTAAAGGTGTAAGGGAAATGCGGACTTTGGAATGTCACAGAGTGGAAAAACCGGGCGGCCTCAAATTCTGCTACATAATTTTGTAGAGGAGTTGCTTTTCAAACTAGTGTTAAATACCATTGATGTTAACATGTAGTACAGTGTCAATTTGTTCAACTCTTCGATTTGAAATTGAAAGTGCTTAAAGCTCCGTCTTTGTACTTTCGCTGGCCACTAGCCTTCGGTTCGTACCAGTAGTTGACCAGCCCCTCTCTACGTCGGCAGTACATATTCTGCCCTGATACTATACATACATTCGTCGTCAGAGAAGTCTCGGGGCAATGTATCGATAGTAGCACCTTGGGAACCCGATCCAAAAGGACAACTACCCTAAATCTATGGGTGAATGTTAGGCCTCAAAGTGATTTAAGTAAGGTACATGTCGCAGATGAGGGAATATGCGGTGGCCCCTAGTAGAAGGGTTAAAAATGACTTCCATCTTCGACAATTACCCCAATTCCGTGTTGTGTGCGAATGATATCAATAACTAAGTCAGCGCTAGCGGTGAACCATCTGAATTAGTTCATTACGGAGCTGTCTACGGTGGCTGTATGAAGATGTCAATGAAGTGAACACACAGCGCCTCCTCCACCTTTCCACCAGCTGGACAGAACCCGGACAGATATGGGTGGGCAGAACTGAAATGCGAACGAAGTGGCAAGGGGGGATAAACGAGAAACCTTGTCCTCAAGCAACTTTTTAAATCCCCATCATTATTAAATAACCGCGTTTTTATGCATTATTCTTACTACTAGCGATGGAGATACAGGATAGCCTGCACGTTTTTTCCCTTTGACACTACAGAGTTAGATCCAGTGAAATTGCCAAGACAAATTAGTAAAGTTTGGGTCAAAATTACACAAGTAATTTGTTATGTCCTACCAACGTTAGTAATTCAGTAGGCATGCTATCTCATCACAACTTAAATGGACTTATGAAATTCCATTAAAAAGGCGGTATTAAACTTAAAGTATATTTTAGGACTATGTCAATGCGTCATGAGAGGTTGACCCACCTGGCTGTGTGACATTTACTGACAGGTTTATGGAGTGTACTAAGAAGGTTTATTACTTATCCCATAAAGGGTTGGTAAGGCTTCAAGTACATACAATTTTCATTCAGGCTCCATAGTCTAGGCAAAAAACAAATGGCGAGTTTTCTTCTGTTAACTTGCCATAATCGCCTTCTTTTGAGTCAAGTCTGTGCTTAAGATTTTTTGGATTTCCATTTTCAAGCATTTTTTGGTCACTTCAAAATCTTTCTCAAAAGATTAACATCTTTCAGTAATACTGGACTCAACCCTAAACGTGATGGTTGACAGTTGATGGAAATGTCTCAAACTTAAGACTGAACAAATTCCTGTTGTTGAATACGCCACTTAAACAAACGTCGGTTCACTAGAATGCCATCTCCAGCGTTCTCTGTAATCACTCTAGCTTTTTGTACATTGTAACCGTCTGGGAGACCTGAACGTGGGTATTACTAAAATTTTTCTTCGCTTAGATTTAACGCTACCAATTTTAATATCACCTGAAAAGTGAGTAAATTCCATTATCTTATACCCTTCACAGGGCGAACTGGAGTGAAAGGAGAAGCATTTGAGGATAAATTCTATAAATTGGATGATTTTTTACATAGAGAATGGTCTCAGTGGTAGCTGCTGTAGCAATGACATTTACCCAAAAGCATGATAAAGCCTTAAAATCACGGTAGAATCGTCTTGTCCACACGAGAATAGGGTGTCACAGTCCATACATTTTATTGTTCACTTGTTTAAAGCTTCACTACTCTACTGCCTTATAGGATTTAGGGCAATTAGCTACCATAAAATTGCAAAGAATATACGTCACGCCTTTGTGACGCCGTGCTCGGGTAAGAAAATTTGGGGCGTTATATATGCGTGTGACACTGGTGGTGGGCGGGATAAGTGGGGTATGCTCAGAATACAGATGTATTTCTTGTTTTGTGTTAAATGCACAAAGCAAGGGCCCACACACAAGGCGTAAATCTCTACTAGATGGCAGCCATTTGATAAGTCATCACTTCTTTCCCCCCACCCCCTTCTTCCGGCTAGATCGCCCAAATCCCATTTTCCCTTCAACTGCGCGCGACCACCCACACAGAACGTGGCTGAAGCGACCGTAAGCGCGGTTGCGTGATTTATTATTGATAAGTTTGACATTATCACTGTCCAAGGAGTAATGCAGGCTATTCTCTCACACACGCAGCGTTCACAGTCATCGTGGTGGAAGACTCGGCTCTTCTGGCGCGGTAGAGCCAGCTCTACACTTTTAGGTGACTTGGCAGAAGGATGGCGAGGAGGGAGGGGGGGCCAGTGTTAGGAGAGCCAAGAAATGCTTCTGACTGGTATAAATTCGTGCCTATGGATACAGCTCAATGGTGCCCCATGTAGATAATTTGAATAGGTCCTAGAGGTTTAAAACAAACTAACTTCGAAAATGTCACTCCAATTGTCATCATGGTTGGGTTAATTTATCCCCACTTTAAAAACTAAGAAAAGGTTATTTATCCTCATATTAGGGACCTTTAAAGTAAATTCGTAAATTCCATTGCTTTATAAACTAATCTATCTGGTGCAACCAGTTATCCCAAAATGATCAAAAATCATGTGTCACTTATTTGTGACGCAGGGCTTAGTTAAGTAACGTAGATATACAGTGTGTAATAGACGAAGTACTGTAGACAGTACTCTCCATTTAGCAGTTCTTATCAGGTAATTGGGAGTCAATGCGGTTACCGTAATCCTTCTGATGTGAAAGTCCGTCGACTTGACTATTCACAGTAGATTTCCCCTTCTAGATTGCCTTAAAATTGACAAGGGTACGAAACCCCAAAAGCTACTGCAGTAGAGCAGCCAGAATCGTAGCCCTAATACCGAAGTACAGAATGTTTAAGAAATTTAATACGGGTAGCGTAAAATGGACTCCTCAACTAATATCACTTTACCGCAATGAAATTGCCTAGGTAGCCTGGGCGATACATCAGTATATTTTACGGCATAAAAGAAATGAATTTTTACCAGTATCAGACATGTAATCATAGCCTTCCAAGACTAACACCCTTGAGATATAACAGGCTATTAATTGAGAATTCGCGACTACAGATCCAACTCGACTTTCCCTGTGTCACATATGGGTGACACTAGGGTATTTTTACCCAAAACTTCATATCATGTATGCATGACGCACTAGTTAAAAGACACTAAATTACAATAAAGATAAAAATTAACTTTGACAGAAATTGGTTTTACTGGACACGCATAAAATCTGGACTCTGTGCTGTCACAGATGTGTGACATGCATTCGTCATTACTTTATTATGCAATTGCACTAAGTTCTGCCAAAAATGGGGTGGTGAAGCTGATAACAACAAAACAGATGTTAGACTCTCTTGGTACAAGAACATATTTTGCTTTTTAGAGCAGCAACCGAATGGATCACTTTGGTGGTGCAAATGTTAATACCATGTTGGACGATAAAACAGCTTTCAAGAAACTAGTAACCAATCTCGAAGCGAAACTGCTAAAGTCCTACTCACTTGCATAGAAGCTTGGATCTTTTAATATTCCAAGGCTATGATGACTATTTTTGCAAGCACTTTGCCTTCAGCACTTCGCTACGGTTGCAGTGAGTGTGAGAGGGTGCAGAGCAATCAAGCCCAACCCACTGATTAATGCATCAAAACGGGGTAAAGCAGTGCCATCATCATCTGGAAACAAAGGATGAATGACTCCTCTTGATAGGATCCCCCATTTGCTCAGGCACTCACGACAAATGACGATGTGGGTGGTTGCGTTGATATATCTTAATTGTGATCCTCTCTTCACTCATGCCTAATTAACACAGACTAGGCATTTTATGTCCTTTTTAAAGTTATGTGCCTTGGAAATTAAAATAAAGTGTTAATATCCTCATTCATTGGCCATCTTGTATGAATTTTATGATTGTGTTATGACTAGGCGCAGCTAGTCATGTTAGCCCATTAAAAACTCCTCGTCACATATTTGTGACACTACAAATTTGTCTTATTTCTAAATAGGTTATTAAAAAATCTTGTTTTCCATACAATATTTCCACCATTTTATATTCAAACGTTAACTTTCCTATTTTGTTACCGATACATTGATACATTAAACGAGGATTCAGAGAAGACCCGACAACCTCCGATTGAAGCTAGCCGTCTCTCCCTCAAGGTAAAAAACAATGCCACATTGTCTGAAAAATTAATTAGGCAGAATTGTTGGTTAACTGACCTCGGAGAATCACAATCAGCGTGTCTTTTAAGAATAGTTAAAAGTCAAATTTTAACATGAAATGGTTGGTAAGTCTGCTGTGAATTGGTCATCTTGATGTGGACTTGGGTTCTGTTTACGATAACGCAACAAGCTGTTCTTCCACGCTATTATGCTATTCAGCAACTTCGAGAAAAAATTGGGTATAAAAGTGATGGAAGCGTTGTGAGATGCGGCCACACTGGGAATGTAGGACGTAGTTGTGGAAGAAGGTCATCTACTGCCTATGGCTGGATCCGCAGAGAGTCCTAGTAGATGAGTGGGCCTTTTATACCTGTCCTCACCTCGAGTTGTGCACCAGGACTACGTCTATAAAGAGACTTCTTTAAAAAGCGTTTGAGTTCTACAAAAGGAAGTTTTTTATTTGACTTCCTTGGTGCGTCGACTCTAATCTGTGGGCACCTCTATGTCAGTAAGGGATCCAATTCACCTCAGGGCCTCTTTCAACCATTCCTTTGGTGCATGTATGGCTATCAATATTCCGCTGTTCACCCACTATTCTCTTTCTCTCTCCTCCGCTTTCTCGGCTTGGCTTCCTGTCGCTCCGCTGCTTCTTTTTTGTGTCGCTGACTAATGCTAACGCACTGTGGTAGGTGTAATTGCTGACATTATGAGCGCCTTTTGCGGCACAGGCTCCATGGTTTTTCAGCAAGAGATCCCTTTTCCTCGTTCGCTAAACAGTCGCAGTGATCAAAGAGTACGCCAACTTCTTTCCCAGGGTTACTTGAGTAGACCGAAAAGATCTAGGTGTTCCCTAAGAGGAAGGAACGACATGAGAATGGTGAGGACGACAGCCGGGAGAGTGAACGAATAGGCAGATTGGGCAAAGTTAGGAGGTTGTTGAATGGTGGTGACGCATCACGTAAATGAAACCGCTCTTTTTGTCTCGAGTTAATGTTTCCCCTTTGGGAGCGTGTGTGTGAGTGTGAGGGTGACATGCCACCCACGGTGCCGAGGAGAGTCTGTGACTTAGCCACATACTTTTTTGGCGGCAACAGAAAGGTGGGCCAGCCAGGAGGTTGCCTTTATTCGTGCGTGTGTGTACCCGTGCAACTAAGCTCGGGAGCGAGCAAGGAAGTAGTCATGGTAATTAACCCGGACAAATTAGCATTCTTCCTTGTGCCTTGGGAATTAATGCTGCTGCAAATTCTATGAAGGAGTCTTATACAGCCATACATCAACACTAGTGGTGACTAATAAATATGGGGACTTTCCGTTTATTTAATTTGTGGGGTTTAGTACCCATTTCTTTTAAAGAATCCACGTAAAATCGTAATGTTGGCCTCCAGAGCAGTGTCATGTCCTTTCCTTTTCCATATTCTGTGATCAAGTTTCCTTATCGGCTGCCAGGAGGGTATTCTGTTAAATTGGGATCATGCAGTACCTCTGGTTGTAACAAGATTCGGTGCAACTCTTTACTATAACTTGGTGTGGACCGTGCGTCACACATTTGTGACGGCGGACTTCAATAAGATAATCAAGACTTTGCAAATGTGATGCTGGTAAATAAAATGCTGATGGCCCCGGTCTAGAGTAAAATCGTAGAGAGTCCGAAATGCAACAGATAGCTAGAACTTATCCGTTCCCTTTCTTTTCACCAATTAATATCGTGCTAAAATGACTGATATTTGTGGTCCAGACACAAAGCGTCACAATGCAGAGTCCAACCCCCTCCTCCACCACCTCCCCTACCATTCTCACACCTCCGCCTGTTTTTTTAACAAATGCCCACACACCCACGCCTAGCCAACGGAAAAGTAAAAGAACCACGTTAAACCTACCGCAGGCACACTTAGCCCTAGCTAGCCAACCAAGAGAAAAGTGAGTAAACCGGACAAAGTAGAATCAGTGTTGTCTTGCCTAGGCTAAGAAATATGACGTCATAAAAATTGGGAAAAAGTACTCTTTTCTCCCTTTGTAGTGGCATTTTAATGTTGAAGGAGCCGATCTTGTGTGTCTTGTGTGGTTGTTTATGTGAAGTCAAATGGCAGGATGGCATAAAATGACGTTTTATTGGGATTATCGTAAGAGGCAATTGCTTATTTAACCAGATAGAAATTGAGGTATACTGTGTTTGCTTAATAAGCGTAAGTATGAATCACTAGAATGATTAGTAGACAAGCACATGGAATTAGAATGATATTTATCTCTTTTATTATGGGACCAACTAAGCCTTCGAGAATTCCCACCGCCAAGTGCGGCAGATGGTGGAAAGTCTGTCTGGTCATGTTCTTCCTCATTCTGGACTCAGCTGTTGACAAAATGAACGCATTAGTAGCAACCACTGAATCCTCCATTTTCTGCCTTAAAGGACTCAGCATTTGATGTAGAGAACATGGACACTTCAAAGAGAGGCCACATGTGAAAAAGGCAGTTTCTGTCGCCTGTATTGGAAGATTCGATTTAGCTAGCGATGCTGGAAGGGTACATCCTTCATGGCGTTATGGGTGAAGCAAAATACACTGCAGCAGAAGCTTTTTTCTGGCAGCTGAAGGTTAATTGATAACCTTCATTCATCTCTCAAAATAAGTCTCAGCCCCTTCCGAATGTCACTGAGACGTCCGATGCGGAGTGTTAATCTCAAGGGTCACCAAACATGACGCGAAAAGGAGAAAGGCGGCTAGGGTATGAAATAATGGTAAAGGAATTACTTCAAGTGTCTCCGTATCATACTTGTGTAGCGTTTCAATACCTCCAACCAAATATTGAGGCGGTATAAGGAGATGAATTGTGTACCTGTTTTTTGTCCTCCATCTTCCCCCCTCCCCCTATTCCAATCAAATAAAATGCTACGAAAATTTAAAATTCCTTTCTCCTTCCCCTCCCCACCCCTTTCGAATCCATCATAGCACCTGCTGGTGAAAATGACGTGACCACGTGTCCGTTAAGCAGGTGCTCAGGGGAGGGGCCATTCAATTTCAACTGATTGACATATCCACCTGCACTCGGTTGCCACTACACTGCTGTTCATGGGAATGGGGAGGCGAGGGGAAAGGAATGGACACAATGGCCCCTGATGATAAATTTGCAGCTCTTTTTGGACGCCTGTCTACGTTTTATAGACAGTGAGGAAAGTGTTGAAGCATGTTAACCGGAATTGTGAGTTAGCACAAAAATAGTGCCGATTTTGAGTATGACTTTCACATTGATATGCTCAAATGATTAAATAGGATTTTCTAAAAGTTTATTTAATTTTGTGATATTTTATGTGTTTAGCCCTTAGTTTTGGTTTCGTGGCCACTGAGGGCTCCGGCTTTATACTTCCACCAGGTGGCAGGTCCTCCGAACCATGCCAGAAGTCCCACCCCAGCTGTATTATAGTCGGGCAACACATATTCTGCCCTAATACTGTCTTTAATTCGCTTTTGAAAATACATTGAGAAGACGATAAATTTTAAACGCTTGACTTAGAGCTAATTTGTGCATTCCATTGGAATTAACTTTGGTCTCGTATTCGGTCCGAAATGTGGCTAATCAGCTACCATAGTCAGAGAGAAATGTCAAGTTTTCATTTCGATTGTTATGGGCAGTAACCGTACAGAAGGGCTGAGAGGCCGCATGTCAAAAGTGACAGGAGCAGGTGCTCCCATGACTACATCGTTTTCGGTGCTCCAGGCGATTGCTTTTTCAGGTCTGAGCACCACAAGAGCATTAAACTGGAATTTTAGCTAAATGTAAACCAGAGACAAAGACAATATAAGGATAGGATTACAGTGATATGACTTCTGATTTGTCAATGGGATTCATTTGTTCACACCTAAGGCAAACAAATAATATCTTAGTGATCAAATGAGAACATTTAATTTGAGGAAATAATCGTTATTATGATCCACAGCACCTTCTCAATGAGACGCAACTTCCTTTTATGTGTCATTTTGATTTCCAAACTCCATTTTCCGCGTGATTGTTGGACGCTAAGAAAAGTAGGAAACAATTGGTGGAAGGCGCATCAGCAGAGGAGTGCGGAGGATGGAGTGAGGCAGTCTCGGCCACCCCTATGTAAAAATACCTTTACGGGTCAGTTTTGTAGTATTGGGTCTTGCTTTGTGTCATCTTGCAAGAACACGAATGTGTATTTCTTCCCACTGACTAACTGACTAGTGCGGAGTAATTTAGAAGACTAGGTTTGCCTATTCACCTTTCAATTGGGTCTATTCAATATGTCTGCCTGGTCTTCAGCAGGCGAACAGTTCCTTCTGTAATCGGTCACAGGCAAAGCAGGCAGTCTGCATAAGTTCCTTAACTTCCCCCAACTCTGATTAAAGTTTTGGGGAGAGAAGTTGTTCTCGGAATTCTGGTGGGACGTTTTACTGTCTCACTTTCTCCACGTACTCTACAAATTTGCCGAGAGGTTACTGAAGCCTAGGGATTGAGTTAAGGATGATTCATAAAACAGACAGGTTTGAATCACACCCATCAGACTCTACTGACATTTGATGGGAGTTGACTAAAAAGGAGAGGGAAATAGTGGAGCACAACAAAAAACACCTTGCCGATGGATTGGCACCTTAATGATTCATTAGGCTTGCAGATAAACAACCGCATACACGGTCTAAGTCACTTTTAAATTAAGTAAAGTCTTGCCTAGAACAAAAACGAATAAGTTCATTAGATGTATCCTCAGTGTTTAATTCAAATTTTGTCTTTGTCTTTCATCACTATTTCATGGCTATAGAGATAGTTCTTAGGACCGTGCCAGGAGCCCCCTAGCCCTTCCGTACGTCCGCAACAGATTTTCTGTCCAACTGTTATGGCTTTTTTCGCTTTTAGAAGGTCTTAGGGTGCTGCACTGGTGGCTTTGGAAAGCGAGCCCAATCCCAAAGAGCAACTACTCTGATATCTCCAGTTGAATGCTAACCCTTAAGTTGACAAAGAAGAGCATATTTTGGAGAATCAGAGGATCTGTGGCGCCTACCCACGTCAGCTACCCCAGTTCTGCGTTTTGCAGAAATGCTATTAACAGATGCAGTGACACTAGCCGTGAACTATCCGGGATTGTTCCTTACGGAGCTGTTTACAGCACCTGGGTGAGGGTGTTAATGAAGTGAACATGCAATGCATACTCCACCTGTTTAACGGCTGAATAGAACCCAAACAGGCAGATGTCGCTTGACAGTACTGAAGAGAGGACAAAGTAACAGCGGGGAAAAGTCGCGATAACTTATCCCCACATAACTATTTTAGGCTCCGTACTTATTTAAATGACTACTTTTAGGCCAATATTCCTACTGCTAGAGGTGGATGGTCACGATGACTGGCACACTTCCATCCGCCCCCTACTCAGTTCCTGAACAGGACGAAAATCCAGATCCGGCATGATTGCTGAGAGGAATCAGTAACATTTCAGTCAGATGGCTTTGAGGCCGCAAGCGTGGCTGGTTCGTGGGTGCTTTCTCCAACTGCCAGTTACATTGTCATGGCCGACGAGGGAGATTAGCCAAGGAGAGGGCCGAGGATGAAGCCTACCAGGTGAGAAAGATAATGTATAATACTATGACTGTTTTATTCTTCGTGCTAGTTGCATTGACACTTGAGGTTCGGCCTTTGTACTTCCACTGAGTCAACTGGCCTCCGGGAAATGCCGTTGCTTCCCTAGCCCTTTCGGACGCCGTCAATATTTCTTCTGCTGTAGCATTATGACTACTTTCGCCTACAGAAAAGGTTTAAGGCGGTATAATGAGTTTCGATAAGCAAAATACTCCTAACAATGAAGGCGATGAATGCTTGAGTAAGGTATTTTACAAAAATTAGGTCATTTTATTCACCAAACCAACGAGGTACAATGTTTGATGGGTTATCTTGAGAGTTTTTCGCACTAAGAGAAGGTATTTGAATCATTTTACAGCACATTTTTGTGCCTTTTCTCCTGTTCATTTTGCAAAAGTCGAAAATAAATACACAATCTTATCCCAGTTTTGCATTAAATGATTTTTAAGCCTTCTTGATGGTGATCGGAAGGCATCGCTGGGGTTCCATCACGGACTGAACTTGATGAACCATGTCTCATAAATTAAAAAGTTGGAAAATTTTCTAAGCCAAAATAAAAGTGAATAATGGGTAAGCATTTGCACAGATCGCATAGTTATAAGATGGATTTTTGAGAGAGGAACAACTCCTGCATTCATCGGGTAAATTTTCTGTCTTAGGATGCCATTTGATTAGGTTTTTTGTAAAGAAAATCTTCTTCATACTAGTGAAGAGTATTTGTAGAAATCTGGATCACCATACACGCACCAAAAGTATAGTGGAACTACCGTGTGTTTCCGCCAGCCGCTTTCAGCATAGCCAGCAACTGTGGAGAATCCTCGTCCGTGCTAGAAGTAATTTTCTCAACATTAAATAAGATAAAGGCACAGTTTTTGTATACCTTTATCTTGTGAAAAAAACCTTTGTGGTAGGACCTGACTCAAATTCAGTTTATCACGTTCAACACATCCATCCTTACATTCTTCCATCCATCCATCCATCGGCATCCATAAAATTTTTCATATTAATAACTCACTTAACTTGTTAAATTTTTAACTGTGTATCTGATAATGTGTTCGTTATTTAGGTGTCATCCAGAATAATCTCCAAGCTTTCCTGTTGGCTAATTAAGTAGTGGTTGGTGTGTATTCGAGCACAAATACTTCAAGCATTCTTATTTAGAATGGTGTATTCTATACTAATTTGAAAGACTGGCTCATTAAAAAGGAACGGGAAAGCTATTAACGTTTTATAAATCTAACTGAAGACTTGTTAATATGGAGTGAATGATATACAAATGGGTTTTATTATGCAAAAAAAAGTAGATCAGCTAGCTTGGTGTATGAGAAGCTCCCGAGGTACCATTCAGGTAGTCAAACTCACCAAATGGCTAATGACAAACATTTACGCAAGATTTTGTAACTCAGGACAGTAACTTAGTCCCAGCAGCACAGACCCATGTACGAAACCCTATTTATTCCGTTTTGCAAAAAGGAAATTTACTTCCAATCTTAGAGGATGGAAAGAATGAAGGCAATATAAATGCCATTCAGGAATCTCGGAAACATTAAAAAGGAAAAAAGCCTGTATTATATTTGAAGAGCGTCAACTCTTTTGTTCCCGTTTTTTCTAAGACCATTTGGATCTGTAGTCCGTCGAGATAAACAATAATTTGTTTAATTGTCATAAGACAGTTAGCTTATCAAATGATAAGTATCACGAAGGGGTGTTTTGAACTGCCAAATCGACCTTCGCATCATATGATGACAAAATGAAGTAGATTTTTGGTAAGTGAGATACATTTCGTCCTAACTTTGCTGCCATGCAACATTAAAATGATGGTTGGAAAATGAGTTGTTACACAGGTTGATTCAGGCCACTTGCCTCCATATGAGCGCGTAAGCACCGCCCCATTGCAGATAGAAGCAGCCATTAAAGCCAAAGTGAGCCAGTAAAAAATTCATGCTTCCGTGGCAGCAAACGCCGAAGGATTCAAAGCCGAAAAAATTAAGAACCTGTTAAAACAAATTCAGTAAAATACCTGGGGAAATTGATAAAGAAATATAAAAATTGGAAGCAGAATGAAGGAAAAATGAAAGCACTTTCACTGTAAAAAAGGAAGAAGCGCTGATGATACCGCCTGCTGATGGCTTAACATTAAAAATGTTGACAAGGATTGAAGGTGGAAGTAAAGATGTGATACCTACATAAAGGAGTTTTAAAGGAACCGGTAAAAGATAATAAAAACGCGGATGTAAGAGAGCTTCATTAAATCATCGAATAATTCCTCTATTATATACCACGTATTAGAAGTATCAACAGAGAAGAGAAGGAAGCAAATTAAAAAATAAAAACGTGAAGAAGTAGGAAAGTATTCTAAATGGTGGAAGAGATGAAGGGTGAGAACGACTAATATGAATCGAACAGGAGTGAAGAGAAGTGAGAGAAGAAGATTAGCAAATAAGAGGAAGGGAAACTTCGTGAGGAGGAGGAAGGGGGTAGAGAGGAACCTGAAGCGGTAAACCGTGCAAAGAAGAAGGACACGTGCGAGCAGAAGAATGAGTAGCCAGCATAAGAGAAGAGATGAAGGAGAAAATTAAAGGAAGGGAAGGGCAGCCATCTAATGCTGATGAAGATATGAAGGGTAAAATGCACACCGATGAAGGAGGAGTAAGGGAAGTCGACTGATAAGGAGGAAGAGGTAAGGATAAAATGGAAGGAGAAAGGCTGGCTGATGATTATGGGTAGTAGAGGACTGAGGAGAGGTGGGTGGAGGATATGATATAGACGAAGAAGTGTCTAACGAGAAGGAGCTGAAGGAGATAAGACTAAAGAGGAGAAAAGGGGTCGGCTAAAGAAGATAATAAATCGTGCAGGAGTGAAATGGAGCCGACTGATGAATGGAAGCAAAGATGGGCGGCGAAAAGGAAGAGAAGCTAACTAAGGAAGAGTTGGAATGAAACGTATGCCGATGAGGAGGAAGAGGAGTAGGATAAAATAGCCTGGTGAAAGTTGAAGAAGAAAAAGTAGCCAAAGTATTGGATAAAGAGACTACCGAAGATACAGAAGAGTGTAGAGGAAGAACAGACTCCGCCTGAAGAGCAATTATATGACGCGTCTAAAGGCGAGGAGATGAAGGCAGTTGATGAGAGGGTAGAGGAGGCGAATAAGTGGAACTCCAGATAGGTAAATAAGGGGTATAATATTCGGTGGAAAATGAATTGACCGAAGGGGGGGGGGGGAAATGATCTTGCTTAAAGAAGAGGAGAAAGATAAGTGAGGAGAGAATGAAGAATGTCCGGGTGAAAAAAAAGGAAGCTGGGTTTGATGAAGGAGAATTAGTCAGAGAATTTTGTTAAAAAAATGCATACTTGATGGGACTCTTCGTAGGACTCATGATAATTTTTGGCATTTACTTGATACTTCTTTCCCAAATTTTCCTCTTATATTGAGACATGGAATCGCCAGCACCAAGGTCTCTTACATTCCGAGAATTGATCCTCGAACGCTGTTGAAGCCCCTCCTACTCGGCAGTGCCTTACCCCCAACTATTCAAAGGTGGAAATTTCGGGTTCATTCAACAATTTAAACAAACCCCTCGAAAATTATACAGTCATGTAATCACTGTATACCTTTTGAAAATCCCACGCTTCTGCCTGTTTGAGGTATTGTGCAAAGACTGTTAAATGACAATTTAGTAAGAGAGCAATCCACTCACCATAAGAACTTTTTTTGCCCATATTTTCTTCAATTTCACGAGGTAATTTTCCAAGAAATTTTAATAGGGACTTATCAAAGTTGACAATTAAGAGAGGCATCTGTTTTCAATGTGAAAGTACTTTTTCAAAATTGGTCTTGCGCGACGCTCTGGCACTGACATTTCCTCCACTCAAAGCAGTATAAAATTGAACGAAGTAAAGTGAGATACTTTAAAGTTTAAATTAGCCTTTTAAGTGGGAATCAAACTCTCAAATGATGCTAAAATGATAAAATAAAGCCAGTCTAATTTTTTTGAAATATTAGTATTATTATTTTTACTCTTGGATGTCTAAATGTTGGTTTACTCATAGTTCACAGATCCCGAAAAGTTGGTCCAGTGAATAATCATAGCGTAATCCACATTGATAAAATACTTCTACCCCAAGGAATGCTTTTAAGCACTCCATGGGCCAAAAGGGTATACGGCTGAGCGTTGACGTTTAGAAAGACCTGGATTATTGAGTTGCCCCTAAAGTCTGCAAACCATGCTTAAGCCACCTCGAGACAGCGTTACCCTTTTCACGGGTGACAGTTGGACCTAGTTAGAATTGCCGAATGTTGTGGTTTCTAAAAGGTAAACTTCATTGAGGAAGATTCCATTTTAGTGATTGTGCCCAGGCTCGATCGGTTTTCACATGAACATTCACCCATCAGCAGCATGGGAATGACTGGAACCATAATTTTCAATCTCTGTAGCATCAATGTCATGCAGTCAACCCTCTCAATTCTGGTCTCGCTGCAGTGTAAACCATTACATGAGATAGTTGGCAAAGGTTGGTGCTCTTCAGCTCTAAGGCTCCACAGATCCTACTTCTGTGACCTTTGAAGTAGTATCCAGCTAACGGAAACAGGAATGATATCTACCAGGACCGGAGTCGCCCGCGGTCGCCATTAGTTTGCTGTCCTTAAACCAATCCTGAAAACGTTAAAACTTAGCTTTATGAGGAAAAACACATTATAAAAATACAGAAGTTTGGACTGGCTATGGGTATAGAAGGAAGGACATGGCATCAGGAATAAATAGATGGATACAGGAAAGGGTATCCTTTTTCAGTCCAGGTATATTCATTAATACCATTAATGATGGGAGTGAATATTTTCCTCCTAAGAGAGGCTAAATGTGAGTAGCTTTAAGATTTTCCACACACATCGTTGATTAACGATAAATAAACGATGCACAACCTAGAAGTGAATATTTACTCATCGTCGTCATTGTAACTAAGGAAATTGTCGATTTCCCTAACCACCTAGTAACTCTGCCTTAACCGCACCCAAAGGGGACACAAACGTCTTCATGCAGATTTTATAAGTTTTTATCACTTGGAAAAATAGCCGGTTGGTTAAATGATGCCCTTTAAAGTCCCCTCCTTTGGATGCGACATTGCTCCGATAACGGAAACCCTTATGTGTAAATCACTCAGTTTAAGAACTCTTACCCCGCCGTAGAAATGTTTTAGCATCGATGATCAGGTACTGTTCAGTAAAGTCATCGATATGTAGAGATATAGCTTGCAGTTATTGCTTTTAATTTCGTTTTTTAAAAAAGGGGTTTAGGGTGTGTTAGGCAAACCTTTTCATGATCATATTTTCCTCAATTTTTTGATCCCTAGTATATCTAAAATGCCATAAATGACGTTCAGCCCAAACCGTGACTTTTGATTTCTCTGCTCGCATCCTTGCAGTGGTTCTATTTAGATACCTTCAACCAGTATAATGAATGATGGTGATAGTATCATCACGCAAAAGGATGCGGTGATGAAAAAAGTCTCCTTTCAGTAAAAGAGCCATCCTCTATTGCTTGGGTAGCCACTTGTGCCTTCAGAAGGCTTCAAGCCCATTACATTACAACTATGCCAGACTTAGCTGTAAGAATGTGAAACGTTTATTTACTAACAGTGTTTTAAACATGGTCATGGTGGTTGTTTCATTAACCCTCACTGAAGCGGTCATTCCTATTTTAATTCTTCCAGCAAGAGGAAAGCCTGCCCAATCCTGTGCTTCCAACTGACACATAACCACCTGCGAGGAGGCAAGACGACTCCCTCTCTTGAAATTGTAATCACAGTAAATCACGAACACGAGCGATTTGGAGAGGTCAGTTTACTTCAGGCACCAAGACATTGCGGCATGCTTTTCTAGGGTGATTTAACTGTTCTGACAAATTTTCTATTCCTAAATTTTTTTTCCAGAAGTAGTTACAAGCTCGGAGGCATTTGCATTAGTGGAACAAATTAATGAAATTTCTGCTTTTGCAAAGTTTCGTAGGCTCCATTGTCCCTGTGTGACTTAAACGGGTCTTTATTTCTGTACTTGTCCTCAAGAAGTTTGTCAAACAGCGCAATCGTCATATCAGACTCACTAATGTCTGTCAGAGATGACTTCAGGCGGTATCAGTCACTTTTCTTAAACTTATACCCGGCCTTGTATTTTATACTATAGATAGTTTTCTTTACGATTTTGCTAATATTGTGCTAGAATTAAGAGCCCCAGGCTGAAAATGCAATTCTGGAACTATGAAGAAAGATATGCAAGGTCTTATTATTGCATGTCTTCTAAGCCTTGGGGAAAATCAACCACTGAAATCTACATGAAATATGTCATTTTAAAAACTTTGCTACCCAAAATAAAAAACGGCTTCATTATTTTTTAAATAAAGAACGCTTCTAGTGTCCCTCGTCCTCTCTGAAGACGAAGGAAGAGATAATATCAGGGCAAATGTTAGGGAGCCAATGGTACTTAGCGAATGCGCAATCGCGAATCCCTAAGTGCCGCAAAACCAACACAAAGAATAAAATAAACAATCGAGGCGTTATATTTTACCTCTATCACATTGAGCTTCGTCTCCTACACTCCTCTCAATTATCCACCAGTGTCGGCCACCACAATGTAGTCGGTGCTGAGAGAAACAGCCACGAACCAACCCCACCAGTTACCAAATTTGCATGGCAACAGGAAGATATCTGACCGTAACAGTACCTGTTCCTCTTAGCAAATCTACAGGATCTGGAGTTTGTTCTGTTGGAGAACTGTATTGGCAGATCATCACATACACCCATCGGAAGTCATGAGAACACTGGGCCAAAAACAGAGCCGTTTAATCAAGGACGCATTTTAGAAAGTTACGTGAGGATTTTTTGCCCATCCACGTCTATTTTTCACTTCGGCACTGTCCAAACATATCTACCCCGGTTCCATTCAGTTAGTAGGGAGGTGGAAGAGTTATCGGGTGTACGCAGTGTTGACATCTTCGTACAGGTAGCATCGACAGTTTCGTAACGGACCAATCCAAATGGTTCACATCTAGCGTGGCTCCAAATGAAAATGGCATTCCTGGGGCAGATGCCGAAGGCGGAGGTCATTACCAACTCGTCAGAGATTCTTCCACCCGCAGCATATCCCCTACTTCCGTCAGCTTGAGGTTTAGCATTTAGAAATTGATTTCAGTGCAGCTGACCCGAGGACCGGGTTTGCTTCCAGGTGCCACCAAAGAAAAGCCCCAAGACTCTCCTGAAGACAAAAGAGGGCACAAAAATATGGCAGACGTATTGCCCTCCATCGGAAGTACAGAAGTGAAGAAAGTGAAAAATTAAACAAATGGTCGAAGCTTAACGCACCTACATTTATTTTGTTACTTCTTCTTAAGCACCTGGTTTAGGGCATAATTTTGTGCTACCAGCCATCTTGAATTGGTGGAGATCACATGTCTGGTGTAAAAAATAACGCCGGTTCGAAACGCTCAACCATGTTATAATCAAACTATGCCCTTATTATTCAAAAATAAAAATTTTACCCTAAAATTGGTTGAAATTTATATGATTAAGGGGAGTGATTGCTATCCTAATTTCCGAATAACATTTGCAACCGGCGTCACATATACGTGACGGCCTGATTTTCCTCTTCAAATACGCACATTATGCATATGTGGCACAAAATAATTACAAGCAAATAACTTAGTATGAAAAAAAAAATCAAAATACGACTAACTCGCACCAGTTTTGACATAAGAGGATAGGAAAATGAAGGAGTAATTTATCTGTCAAGCATAATGTGCAAAGTAATGGAAGAACTCCTTAAACGGAGCAAATGTGCTTTGGTTAGCGAGTGTCCAAAACAAGTTTTTTACTAAGCAAAGAAGGGTAATAAAGGGGTTATTGGGAGCTAAGTGACCATTGGAAAAATGTTCCACACGATGCATTAACAATAAAGCTAACAGAGGAAAAATGTCATAAAGTATGGCGGAGGAAGAGAGGGAGGGGTGGGCTGGAAAGGCAGAAATTGTTGTAATAACCAAGGCGTGGGTCACAAGAGAAATTGCAGTTGACATTTTCCTGCAATCCTGCGAGCTTATGCGGTCATAAACAAACCAAAAAGTGAACCGAATATCACCTAGCATATCGGCTCCTCTGATTCATCTGATCTGCCGTCGGACAACATTAAAAAAGTTTACTCTAAAAAACATGGCAAAAGAAACTACAGATGGATGGAAGGAATGAAGGCAGGAAGGAAAGATCCTCATTTCCGCAGCTGAATCACCTCTAAACAAGGAGTGGAGGGAGGAGTGGGACGGCAGAGGTGAAAAAGCCTAATTCAAGCGAAACCTTGGCAATCGTCCCTACCGGCTTCTTTCCTGCTTTGCCTTTCCTTCTCTTTCCATCTAAAAGGGAAATTATGTTAAAAATTGGCGGATTTGTCACTTGTCTGTCGCCTTGCCTAGACACACACTCGAGATCGGGCAGTTTTCCCAGTCATTTGACCAAAATTTCTTAGAAGTAGAAGCCAAAAAATTAAGAGAAAATTTAAAAAGGACTTCATATACGCTTCACTATAATATGTATCGGTCTAATACCTGAAAGTAAAACATTCTGATGGGAAGTAATCAAACAAATGTTGACTAGTACCCAACTTTTACATTCTTACAAAGTGGAGTCTACCTTTCATTCAGTAGGTAACACTCAAAAAGAGGAACAAATGAAGGGTAAGTGACAATTTTTTTACCGGTGAGAGAGCAATCGGGCATCCGGATAAACGATTGTCTGTAAAAATGCTACACTTCCAGTGTACATCAAGTTGAAAAAGGAGGTGTTATCACACGTTCCATCGTGGATGGAGTGTGAGATGACTAGGGGAGAAAAAAGAAGAGCGTCTGCTTGTAGGTGTTGAAGTTTGTTATCATTAAAAAAAACCAACCTTCTGACCAAACGACGAGACCAGCGTTAGTGAGGACCAGCAAATGCATGTGACTCACAATCATAGCAATATGATAGCAGACGAGGAGACAGGGTGCTTTCCCCTAGCCTAAGTTGGACTTTTTGTGATTTAAGGAACTTAATGACTCATGATGGGCTGTTGAAAGGAGGTCATGCTAAAAAGAAAACGTCGAAATATATTTCAGAGGCAAAAATATGTTTTAATCATATAAATATTAAGGTCGCGCCACTATTATAATGAAGAGCAGATGGTTACCAAAAGAAAATATACAGTCTCTAAAGTTTAATGTGCAAGGGAGAAGCACATTTCAAACCAGGGCAAAAACTTAATGTTAACCAGTCCTGTTTCTCTTTTACCTTTATTTGCGCTTATTCCAACTCGCATATAATTATGTAGTTGTCTAATTCCGAGGGATGACGAGATTCCTCACATGGAAAAATGTTATTACTGAGAATGCGGAGGGTGAGGTGAGTGAGGCCTTGATTTGTCCTGTAGGATTAATACTATCCTCCTACGAAGGTGCCCATTTGAACCCTTTCTCAAGCGGAGATTTTTCTTAAGTAAGTCCGAGCTGTTTCCCTTCAGAATCGTAAGTTGACCTTCCGCAAGAGAACAAGTAAGCCAAAAGCTGTGCTTTCAGCTCATCAAACACCAAACAAGTACTGGTCATCTGGCGATGAAGTAATGAGTATCAAAGAAGTGTGGAATTTCTGTTTAGAAAAGGGATCGTTCAATGATTACCAAAGATGTTTCCATCTGCTTAACGAATATTGCCATAAAATGGCAATTTCTCATCACATGGCAATTGGTCCATCCGTCCACCGTCGGTCAGACAGTGAACAGAATTTCGTAAAAGAACGCAACACAGCCTTTCTACAAACTACATGAAAGAAGTGAAGAACAAATTAGTATTTTCTGTCACACATGACCAGCGTCAACCATGTGCTTAGCTACCACAATATCATCTCCCAATCAGATGTAGAACTGATCAAGTTGTTTAATCATTCAAGGTAGGCACTGTGGAATGCTTCCGACATGCCAATCTCTAAGTGTTTCTCTCCATGGACCACGACGTTATAGTCCTCCTGACTGTGATGCACTATTACATGGTGATTAACTACAAAAACCATCCAGGCTGTTTCAGCCAATTCAGAGTTGTAGGTGGCGCATCCCATGTCACCCCACCAAATACGAGTCAACAAGTTCGAAGGTACCCTTTTTTAGTTTTGCAACTAGACTCATCTCCACTCTTGAGTCAGAGAGACTGGAATCTCATTTACCAAGTCCGAGTCACATTTTGAACGTGCGATGAAATACCTCTAAATTATTGTTCAGTTACTTAGCTTTTTGAATGGAACTTATCTGATAATTTACACCAATGAGTTTTCTCAGCCCATTCTAAAAAAAGCGTCAATATTTTTATTAACTGCGTACAAGTATCCAATCAAGATGGATAGCAATATTTTTTTGACTGTCATGAATAATAAGATGGCGTCAATGATTTCCCTTTTCGTATTGCTCTCCTAAAGTTTTTTGTTCAAAGTAATTTCACCAATTGGGAGAAAAAATTACTTTATCCTTAGTTTTCCTCTTTGCCTCTAACTGCTTGTAACCAAAAATAAATTCCACATTAACGGAATATGTCTTCGTCTAATAAAGATACGTTAAGGAATCATACGATTCTAAAGCGTCTCCGTCATCAGCATGTGGAAGGACTGCAAGACTATTTGGATGGGTAATATTACCAGAACTTCATCTCACTATCGTGAACGCAGATTCACGGCTCCATGTGGCAATAGATTTTACCTTAGAATATCCTCCTGATTACGGTCAACTCCGATATTAGAATAAATTTAATGTTGGGTATTGCTTAGCGGCGGTCGCATTTTACTTGCCCATAGAGTTCCAGAGGAACATTTGCCCTGAAGCAAATCCATTAACTCGTTCGTCATCAGAGTTTAGCATATTCTGCCATTCTAACATGACACTACTCACTTTCACCGTGTTATTTCTGTCAAATCTAATTCACTTCTCGTTGATTAAATGTGGCTGGCTCATATGAGTAGATCAAGGAGTCTAAATGTGCAACGCTGGTAGTGAAAGTCGATTATTTTAATCAACCTTCGCATTTCATTGGCATTTTATAAGGCATTTCACTTGTCTTCCTAGTTTATTACTAGATTATAGTAGCATTGTAAGGTGTTTGACCCTCTTAGCACTCGTCTTATGAAATGTCGCCTGAGCTTGATGACTGGAATTAAAGTCTGTCTATCTCAAAAGTGGAGATTAATCCATTTGTGAAACTGCAGAAGGGTCGACTTCAGAGTTGCTGCCTAGCATCCGACAAGGGTGATTGAAACACCCTGAATGCTTCTTGTAATTAGCTATCACGTGGTGGGGCTTAACAGTCAGGACGATTCTCTAATATTGTGCCTCCATGGAGTGTGGTACTTGGAGATTAGCGTGTCAGAAGCATTCCACAGTGTCTACCGTGAGTGATAAAACAATTTAATTAGACCTACATCGGATGGGTGGAGAACGTTGTGGTAGCCACTGACATGGATGACGCAGGCCATGTTTGGCAGATAAAGATGTGCTTCAGCAAATGCTAATTTGTTCTGCACTTCTTTTATGCCGTTTGTACAAAGGCTGTGTTGAGTTCCCTTACTCACTTCTGTCCACTGGCCGATAGATAGGTGGTGCGAAATTGCCATTGTATGGCAATATTTGTTAAGCAAACAGGTACATCACTGGTTATCGCCAAAAGATCCTTTTTCTCACTGGCCAACCTACATCTCTCAGCTACCCGGCACTTTTTTGCAGAAGACCAGTACTTTTCATGTGTTTCATGTACTGAGAATGCATTTCTTCACTTGTTGTGGGCTAGACTACTACAGCTGCCATCGAACCCTTTTAACAAACTTTTTTTGAATCAGTTTGAGCTACTAAATCTTTTCAAAGAATAAACATTACTATACGATATGATGGAATGGAAAAGGATGACAATGAAGGAAGTAAGGATTAAGATGATGTAAAGCTCGTTGAGATGTTAAAGAGGCCGCAGGTGTGGACACTAGATGTGATTGATAGCGAGGATGGGGTAAGGTAGGCTATGCCAGACAATAGAAGACACTGCAACAGCAAACCTGAGCCTAGAAGAATTTTGTGCTTTGCGTTGATTATCATTGGAATGAGAAGCACTGCCCAACCTCATTATCCTCCTTTGTACTCCTCCGATGTCACTTGTCCAAGTTACAATTACCACTATTGCTCGACAAGTGTACTGGACAGCCAGGTGACCGTGTACAAGGCAAAGTTAGATAAAACTGAGACAGTAGGGTGATTAGGGCCTGATGTTTCCTTAATTCTGTAAACAATTTCTCAGCGCGGTTATATCTTGTTGCTAAAGCATCATCAACAAATGACATTTTTGTGGTCTACCCGAGAGTTCAATCACCAATGATGCCACTCTTGGCAAAAAGCATGATTAGTCGTATTTAACTTACACAAAATTAGATTTACTGGTCTATTGATGTGGAGAATACTAGATTTGGTAACCAGTTAGTCTGTCATGTTTGAGTTCCCTCATCAGTACATAGCCGTCAGAATATGACCCCATTCCTTCCGTCAGAATAGACAAATTTTAACCTAGGAACGCAAACTATGCTGCACGCAGAGCCTTAAAGTTCAATCAACCCTCGTGGTTTTACAATGAATAAGTGACGACGCTGTTGTGACGGCCCCTACAGACAGTACTACACAGCAAGTCTCGCCCGTTAGTAACAGCCGACCCACAATCCATGATCAGGTTCAGACGCTGTCAGTCAAGGCGGCAGACAACAGTTATAGTGGGTTCGCAGTGGCATGCAAAAGTGTGTAATGATAAACTAATTTTTCTGTCAGTGAAATCATCACTCTCGGACGTGGGGTACTAAGGTAGGCTGTTCTCGCACGGTTCAGGCAAACTAAAAAGAAATTTTTGCTGTGATGGATGCAAGTATGTAGAAGGACACGGTGCAGAAAATGTGAGCGAGTTAAATTTCTTAAAGTATACTCTTTTCGGTTTTTATGTACCCGTTAGTTCCTCTTTGCCTTGAACGCTCCTTGATGTAAACGCCTCTGAAGCGAAACTTTTAAAGTTAACCGCTTTGATATAAACTGAATTATTAGCTCTAAAAGCTGGTAATATACTTTATTCTCAGAGCGGATCTTATCTTTCAGCCGATCTCCAAGTCGTAATGGCGATGATAGAGCGGCTGATTATGGTAGGTGGGTGGAGGGGGAAGGGACGGGAAGGGGTGGGCTATGAACCATAAAATTTTGAGATAACACTCCTCCGCACGCACATATTCGCCACCAGGACCAAAAAAATTTGAAGCCTAGAGACAAACTAAGGTCGTAAAAAGCAGCCAACCGGTCCAGGCGTCCCTTTAGCCGCCTCAAAACGGCGCAAAATGGCGGGTTTGACCCAAAATATCAACAAAATTAGAGGCCTCCCCCCTCCCCTTCCACCCTAGCTGGATGAGTCACCAGTAATTCCAGTTTGACAGTTAAGTCTCGTGTAGAAATGAAATTTTATGGTATTATTCGTCGTAGCCAAGTGAAACGCCTCTACTGAATGACCACCTCTGTCGTAAAACGAACATTAAGGTCTTTTCCCTATCATTTATAAGTACACTTTTCCCGAACAAGTAATGTCAATTGGGCAGTTTGCATTATTAGACAGAAGTAATGCAAAAAACGAAATTGTTATGCATCGCTTATTGGTCCTACTTCCCACATTTCCATCATTGTGCTCACCCTGCTAGAGCTACAAAGATTTGTGGTTAAAATATCTCTTTTCCTTCACTGTCCACTGACGTGGAAATGTTGGATTTCGAGAGTCCCATAGTGACGATCTGGAAGCATGTTCCTTGCTGAGAAAATTAGCAGTATGGCTTGTAATTTTTTGAAGGATACACATTTAGTTTTTTCATGGTTTGGGGAGAAAGGAACAGTCAATTACTCATTGAGGTGTGAGTTTTCCTTCCCTTTGATGAGTAATGTACCGTGACTTCCCGATTTCGGCTGTGTGACTCAAGAAGAGAGCTTCCGGAAGTTCATTTTCTGGTTGTTGAAATTAATATAAAATAATCTATTCTTGAAATGCAATCTCTTTTAAATTTACTTACTACCCATGGAACAGTCACCTTGTCAAATGCGAGGTGTTTACTCCTGTCCGCAGTTGACCTTCCACTGGGATTATCCAGAGACCTGAGCAGCTTAAGTGTATTTGTGTTTTTTGACAGAAAAATTAGTGTGGTTCTTGGTAGAGTTTGCTGAAATGATCTATTGTAGCTTGTAAATACTTGTAAAGGGCATGCGATTGTTTCCATGCCAGTGCCAACTTTCCCCTTAAAAGTACCATTTACAGTGGAGAAGATGGTTTGAATCTGATGGATCAAATTTAGGCCTGTCTGCTTTACAACTAGAGTTTAACCGATTATGAGGCCTCTGAAACTTCTCTCCTAATCTATTGCGTAAAATATGTAGGGGACGGAATGTGTGGCAAATGGATGAACAAAACAAAATTGGTTTAAAAATGAGGTCTGAAGGAGAATCATCAGGTGATAATGCATTGCGTTTTAGAAGACCCTCTGCTCATAAGAATGAGAAATCGAATTAGTTTAAGGGTACTGCCTTAAAAACGTGGCAAAGAAGCTTTCGAGTCACCGATTCATTCACAAAATAGCGTCTTCAGGAGGTATTCGATCACTATACTAATGACAGCATGCCCCACACCCCTCAACCATTATCAGATGCTTCAAAGAAAAGTTATGCCTAACCAAAAAACGTCACGGGAGAAAGACATCCGCTGTAGTTGACTTGCTTTATGAGAGAGAAAGAGCGCCTCATGCTTTAAGTTGGTCAAAAAGTCCGCTGGGATTTGCTTGAAATCTGGTGCAAATGAAACGTCTTCGCATCTTGTATAAAAAGTCAAAAAGCCTAGTTAGGCAGTTGGACAGAAAAATGGGAGCTCATTCAAATAAGGCGCACTTTTCTGTACGAAATAAAGTAATGAGCGGTAAAATCGCCGACGACTTTCTCACACTTCCTCATTTTTTACACTATTATAAATGAAATTCGGAGACCGCATCATAGATTAGGCTTCTGGTTACAATTAATTGCCTCCACCACAGCCCAGTGGCGCATATCCAAACTACGCAGAAGAAGGTGAATTCGCATGTGAATTCCTCCATGTACCTGTCATCAAAGGCCTGGGTATGATCCAGAAAGAAGCCGCAAAATAAATTAGTTAGCAAATCTGCCTGATTATTTCTGGACTAATAAGGAGTGGTAAATGTGCCATGTTGTTGTCCATTTCTAAAAACAGCATTCTGTTGCAACAATGGTTTTGTTGACTGACGAAGAAGGCTGTTGAGCCAAAATCTTCAAACCACAAAGGCATCCAAGTCGGTAATGAAATACCGGTGGATATCAATTTTCACCCCGGTAAATGTGTGCCAAATTAAAACACATTTTTAAGGAGCAGATGTTCAAAATGTAGAAATTAAGTTAATCGTTTTCAACTTTTTTCGTTCAAAGAATGCAGAAAAAATTTACGCCACCTGGAATTCTGAATTAACAAGTTATTTACATGCATCTTTAATAACAGTAATTACAAGTAAGCAGCAGCATCTTAAAAAACACTCAAATGATTTAAATTTATAATTATGTAGAGTCCCGATAACTCTCTGAATTTTTAGGACGAAATAATGCCAGGACAAAATATTTATTGCCCATTTAAAAACGGACTGGCACGGGAGACTGATAACATGGCCCCAAGACATAGCTATAGATGCCGTGAAATTAAAAAGAAGGGTTAAACAAACAATCAAAGTATTACATAGCCCCTCCCTCCTTTCAGCGTCATCCCTGGCAATCCCCTTGGTCAATCTCCCACGTCAGCCATCGCAGCCAATTTGACGACTGAAGAAAAACACCGCTACAGTAATCGAATTTGCGTAAAACTGGAATATCTAACTGCATCACCACTGATTTCTCGGAATCTGGTGTTTCGTGATGTTTGAGGAATGCACAGATTATCTGGTATGTCCACTGCTAGTAGTAAGGGCACTGACCTAAAAGGAGAGTCATTTGGTATACGGGGTTTCAAATTGTTACGTGTGGATAAGATTTCTCCCCTATTTCGCCTTGCCCCTTTGTGCTCACTTCAGTGATGCCCAGCCGTGTCTGTCTATGTGGGTCCTAAGTATCCATCAGGGAGGTGGAGGAGGTGCAGTGTATTCACTGCATTGACATCTTCTTTCAGGCACCGTAGACAGCTCCGCAACGAACAGCTGCCAGATGCTTCAAGGCTAGTGTCGCTTCAGTTATTAAAAACATTCCTATCGAGCAAGAAACTGTGCTCGTTGATACAAGTAAGCGTCAATTTCAAACCTTTTGCTGGGGGTTGTCACAGAATCTCCCATCGGCAGCGTATGCCCTTCATCCTTTGGGTTAAAGTTTAGCACTCCAAAATAGAAGTTGAGGTAATAGTCCTTCAAGATCGGGTTTCCTTTCTGTTGCCACCAATATAGCGTCCTGAGACGCCCCAGAGGACGAAAAAGACAACACCCAAGCAGAAGATGTATTGTCAACTTAAAGAATGGCCGAGGGACTACTGGCGTGGCCCGTGGATCGTGACGCCTAGCAAAAGTACAACCACGAAACCTTAAGTTCGCGCAAAATCAAAGCGAAAAATTCACCAAATAACCAAGGCATTACACTTACTTTCAGGATTTTAGCTAAAAGGGGCATGCAAAGTAATGCGATACCTTGGTGGTCACACCTGCCAAGCTAGTGATAATATTACTCTAAGTTTACAGTAAAATGGCATCCAACGCAGAAGTAGTAAATAAAAAGTGTCCTTGGCTTGCAGCTGAAGGTCAGATTAAAACCATCGCCACGGCTTACACTGTAGGAGAATAGGGATACGCAGTCATAATCAAAATGTTTATCAAGATATCATCCGTTATTCACAACACCACGGTGGCATATAATCAGAAGCTTTCAAAATGAGTCAGCACTATAGAAACAGGAGTAGGGGGGAGGGAAGAGATGGGTCTTTTATTGTTCACCGACGCCAAAGCATCTACTCAGACGACTGTTTACATCAATTGGATTAAGAGAATTAGTAGTGGTAGATGTTATTCTGCAAGCAAAGGTGGTGGTATCGGGCCCCCTCCTCTTCAGCGTTTCCGAGGGGCGTACATTACTGACAGCGAATAAATTAATATTTATGAGACGAGCAGACAGGTTTGGGGCAGTCACCGCATTCCCTTTGAAGCAATTAACACAGAGAAATGGAAGTGGCAGTTATTTTTTACTTTCACAAAAAAGACTCAAGTAGGATTTTGCTGACAATATGCCAAGCGTTAATTGTTATTTACGACGACTTTAATTAAATATTTAAATCTAGTTACTCATTTAAAAAAGCAGATTTTTTAACTAATGCAACTGTACAGAATCATTTCTACATATTTGAAGTCAACGTCGAAGACTCAGTTGGTTATGCATTGCCTAAGGTGACTACAGGCGTAGCTGGGAGGTCATGATACCAAAATGATTGTCGAATTCTGCGAGACCTGAAGTATCAAAGGGTAAATATACAGCATATATAAGCATAAATTTACCATATAGTTTAATCTTTTATTTGAAGTTCATCTTCGGCTCTTATCGCAATCATTCTTCTTGTTAATTGTTGTCAACTACATGACGGGTATGAAGATAAAGCAATACCTTTCTATCATAGGGAAAATGCTACTTATATCGTTAGTGGTAGTATATGTTGTGGATTAGGTTGGGAATTCTAAATATTCCTAACACTAAGGAGAAATTTACTTAGAAAATTGGGAAGAAGGCTGAAAAGTGTTTTTAAGCATGCATATTCCATATGCTAGCCACTTGGTGGAGAAACTTTTCCGGAAAAGGTACGTATGAGGTAGGGTAGGGGTAATGTCCCTACTGTATTCCCAAAAGAATGTTATTTCCTTAAAAAAAGTATTCAATTCGTTAAGATCTAGTCTAATCCAGCTAACACCTATTCCAATAAACCCTATTTCTGGTTGTATTCTGAAAGCAAACACCTCATTCAAGAAACTTTATCAAAAAGCTTAGCAAATACAGATGCACCCTTTTTTGCAAGGTTTTAGTGCGGTATTCAACGGATGAATTCAAAGTAGTTGGTCAAACGGATTGACTTCTTTTGCTCTTGTTACCAACAAACAACAGTTGTCCTAAAGAAGGTCTGAACTCCTCGAACAGGAGGCCCTAGCGGCTGTGGGTATGAGCAGGACGCTAGAGGAGCTGGTGTGGTCAAGCGAGCACGGATCTTATCAAGGTAGCAATGTCTGAAACTTAAATCACCTTCGCTGACGTTTTCTCAAGAAGGAATTTTACTGAATGGAACACCTGCAATGTATCCAGCTAAACTAACCTTTCGTGGCCTAGAGCAAAAGAGTAGCAGTTTTGTTTTGTTAACTAGTCAAATAGCTTTATATTTTAAAAGATAAAACATTTTAGCAGGAGTGAGGAAAATGTAAGAGAGTTTTGGAAATAACGGCATGTCCGAAAATAAGTCAATGAATTGCAAAAAAAAAACAAAAAAAAATTAGATCCAAGTCAAAATTTCCGGCTATGTTCCATTGTTCTGATGCAGTTTTGACAAAAAGAAACATTTAAAACATCACAGAATTCCTAAAAAGGTAGTTTTTTAAGTTGTTACACTTTTACAATCATCGGCACACATCTTTGAGACTAAACTGCATGCATGACAATTGGAAATGGTTTGAACAAACGCAAATGCAAACAAGCTGGCTGTGTTCAAGACAATTAAGGTAAAGGTTTTGAGGTTAAATATTATTACTTTAGAGCTTTAAGCTTTTTCTGAAGACTAAGGAAGTTACAATACAAGGACAAAAAATGTATTGCCGAAGTACAGAAGAGCTGAGGGACCATTGGCGTGGTCCGGAGGCCAGTAGCCTAGCAGAAGTGTAAAGGCGATGAATTTAGTACCAGCAAAGCAGAAGAGATGACTTATATAAATATTCAGTGTTATCTAGCACTTCGCATCCTTTGGGTGCCGTCCTCAGAGCTCCCCTTGGTCAGCATCTTGTGTCAGCCGTCGCAACGTAGTCAGAGTTGTGTGAAAGACACCCGCAAACCAACTGCACCAGTCATCAAAATTGCGTCCAACCGGGACGATATTTGATCCCAATGTCACTCGTGCATCCTGACAGCTCTAATGAATCTCAAGTTTCACCCTGTTTGGGAACTGCAGTATGGAAGAGGGAACGTGATGGCCATTACGAATGTCCATCATTAGTCGTAGGAGCACTGGCCTAAAAGCAGAGACATTTGTAAAGGATGGTTTTTAACCAGTGGTTTGCGGGGATCAGGTGTCTTGTTTGTCCCTCCTTGTCACTTTGTTCTCACTTCAGTGCTCTCCAGCCATATTTGTCAGTCTGGATCCTATCCAATTGGTGGAGAGGTTGAGGAGGTATCGCGTGGTCACTTCATTGACATCTTCATAGGGGTACCGTGGGCAACTCTGCAACGAACTTTTCCCGGCACTTCACGGCCACGGCTAGTTTCGCTGCTATTGTTAACAGTATTTCTGCAGAACTCGGGTCTGGTGCTGTTGCCGACTGGGTCATCACAGGTACCTCCGTCCGAAGCTTTTGCTGTTCTTCTGTCACCCTAAGGTGCAGCATTCATCAATGGAAATAGAGGGAAAGTTGTCCTCTAGGATTAGGTCCGATTCCTTGAGCTACCACTGCAGCTCTTTGGGTCTTTGCTGAAGACTAAGTAAGTCTCAAACATGGGGCAGAAATGTATTACCGGCGTGCAGAATATCTGGAGGTGGTTATTGGCTTAGCCCGGAGGCTATGCCACCGATCCAAAGTACAGCGGTGGAGCCTTAAATACTCGCATAACCAAGAATGAAGCGTTAAACATGCAATCAAAGTATAACATTACATTTGAGGATTTGTCAAATGGCATGAAGTCTACTTGGCATAACTTACCAACAGCTAATATCATAAGAAAATATTGCATCATTGTGTCGTGTATCTTGGAGGCTTTCGCAGTAAGCGAATTGAGATAGCGCAATCTATATATAAGTGATCAAAAGCCGACAGTGCTATCGTATATTTGGCTTTGGCTTCAACGGGCATCCTGGGTGTTGCTGGAATCTTGTTTTTTTTTGAAACGATGCAGGCGCGACGCGGAATAGTATCAGACCACTTTCCGCAATTCACAATGACATGTAAAATGCATGCAATTATTCACATCCATTACAGAGCCCATTGTAAGTAAAATGCTTTGTTGCATTGTATTTAACTTTCATTTTCTTCTCAACCCTCATAACAGGAATTACACTGCCTGAATTTGATAGGCGCCTTTCAAGGTTATCCGTTTTGCATTTCTAAACTGGCTCTCCTGCATAATGTAACAATTAGGAGGAACCTCTTGCTGATAGTGGTGGAGAACTACTTAGAGCCATCTGGTTCCGGCAAACTTTTGAAATTAAAGACATCTTTAGATGGTTGTCCTTACCATTTCCATTTCCACCACAGATAATTGTACTTTGATCAAGTGACCAGAAGCTGAAGGACATTCTTAGTGCAGGTTAAATATTTATGAGCATGATTTGTTTGCAGCAGGTCGAAGAAGGGACTACAACAGTCGAGATCGTCACCGACCTACGACCGATCCTGTTTGAAATGCAGACACCGATCATATCCATTACTTCGGATTAGAAGGACTTGGTATTAGGTACGGTACTGTACTTGAAGTCTCCTATAGATTCCAGCTTACACGGTGTTCGCACAGTCGTTTTACTTTCCCCAACACAATACGAACCTTACCAAGTGCCTTATGTAAAGGCGGCTTCATTAGGTCACCACGTTCAATACAGCCCTTAAGGCATAATTAGGCACACTATCTGCTTGCTACTAAATGATGGGCTGTTTCAAGGGGTATACCAGATCATCCATGCGGATATAACTTATTAGGAATTCAGGAAAGACCC
>NW_020170401.1:368159-373206 GCF_000524195.1 Echinococcus granulosus
GGAGTGGGCACACCCAATTCAAAGGACAGGATCTTATCTTTATTGTCCGGTTACCAAATGGCATCACAGAGAGAGGGTGGCTCCTGCAAATGGTTGCAGGATTGTAGACTCATTAGGGAAGAGATATGGAATCTATGTTGTATTTCTTATCTATCACCCCAGCCTCGAGATCTAAAAGAGAGGTTTTACTATTAAAGAGGCATCGTCCAATATGGAGTTGGCTGTGGCACTTGCATAAAAATATACAAATTGCGTTTACAAATACTTCTTTCCCCACATTCTATTTCCCTCTGGCGGTTCGTGGTGTCAACCAACCCACCTTGAGTATTCCTAACGTAGTCAAGTGAATGGGTTCACGTAAGGGCTTTCCCATATAGCAAAAAGTCTTTTATGCCCAACTGTAATCGTTCATCTGGCGACTTTTAGCAAGTCCGATTTCAACCTTCGAATCATGAAGTGCCTCATAGGAGTTTACCTAGTAGGAATTGCTAAAAAGTGGATAATGGCCTTTAGTGGACAGACTTCGTTATGCCAATCGGTTTTTTAGTAAGACGTCTTCATTTTCTGGCAATTTCCTCGAAGTTATCTTCCGTCCTACTTAGATGTATCATTCCCACTCAACACCGACAGAAACTGTTATACTCTTCACAGAAGGTAGAAGGCAATATAACCGTTAAAAGCTGAGAGAAAATAATTAGGCCTCAGCACTTCCTTAGCCACTCTCACACTTATCGCTTAGTGCCTTATGGAATTCAGTAATAGCTTAGGAAGTAAACGAGGCCCATCAGCACTTTGGTTAGTTCCCCGAAATTAATTTTACAGTTAACCCTTAAATTCTTAATCTTCATCGTCCCTAACGTTACTTCAACTCACCAAAATAAAAGTCGAAACCACATTTGTTATTTATGGTAAAATACTATGAAGTGCTGTTTTAGGCCTTTGAAAATCCAGCTTCGGCATCGGCCTCTTCGCAAATTACAGCCTAATTCCTTGGCCATTCTAAACAATAGTTACAAATTCCTCTTTCAGATTAGATTACCTTACATGAGAATTTCGGAATAGTAGAATGGCAGAGTAGGTAAGCTTATTTTTGTTAGTCGAATACCATGCCGGATAATTGTAGAAGGGGAGTATCTAAGGTGGGCATCCTGGTCAGTGAAGGAGCTGTGAACGATTCCAGGTAAAAATTCTTAAAGTTAGTTTCTGTGGTTTTGCATTTTAGGCACCAATCTAGGTGCAGTGACATCTCGCCCGTTGTCCAAAGTCATCCATTCCCTCTTCTATGTCAATAAAAAAACTCATTTGAAGACGAACGTGTCTTATTACACCCTCAGGGGTGACTAAGGTGACAGAGTATAAAGTTGCAGATTCAACAGTTTCATTATACACTTTGATGAAGAGATGGGGAGCTTAGAGTGTTTTCATGGCATTTACATCTCAATAGATGCCTCAATAATGTTGTTCCATCTCCACTTCCAAGCGAGTGCGCAACCTCCCAGGAAGAAGTGCTAACCACTTATAATTCTTAACTATTTAATTTTTTTGCGTTTCATTAGGTCGAACAACAAAGACGAGTAGATTATCATCAAAGAGTCAATGGAAGATCGCGCGCATTGTCCTTTTACTATTTAGAGTGAATGATAATTGAAGTGGGTCAACACAGTTAGGTATTACCAAAGTGGACTCACAATAACTGGCTTAGAAGGACAAAGTACTCATCAGTCACTTTATATTTAACGACCATACCGGTTTCTTTTTTAGTACTTACACTAATAGGGTAACGCTCTGGCAACAACCCACCACTGCCGCCCAGATGATGCACTGTTCTGATATTGTCAAATAAAATTGGAACCCCTAAATAGAAGAGAGTATGCTTCCAGCTGATGACTTTAAATCCTTCTAATCTGCTGACCACACGATTTAATTCAGCCACTTACCGATAATCCAAAACGTTCTTGCGTCACATATGTGTGACGTAGTCGACGAAGGATTTTACTGATTGTGGTATTATGCTGGAAGTTCTGAACATTTCATTCTTTCCTTCAATGAAGGTACTATGTCTTCTAAAAGATCATTTAGACATTAAATTGATCAAGACATGAGGTTTTAAATTAAAAATTAGAATGCATCCTTCCGGTAAACGATAAAGACTCTTCTACTAAAAGACCTGCTTTCAATGTGTGCCATCTTCCGATGGCTGTGTCTTATCGGTGGGTTCTAGCAAAATGCCCTACTTGTCAGCGTAAGCATCAGTAACAACCATTACGTTGTTTTTTTGGGAATAAAAAAATGGGCTTCTTCGTTTTCTCCTTCCCCACCTCATCTTAGCTCTGTTTGCCTTGCTTTACCGACTGCAGGATTTTTCTACTGCCCAGTAGACGAGGATATTTCAGTTCTTGCTCGCAGGCTTCAAAAAGTCCACCCACGGAATGTGTGATAATTGAGTCATTTTTCTGTCTGATTCACCTTGTAACTGCTCTGCCCTTTCCGAGTAGATACGGCGGTCTGATTCACAAAGGAGGCAAGAAAGCATCGCCAAGGCCAAGGCAGACTAAGATCAAACTAGAAGCAAAAGTTGAGAAGTATATCCTTCAGGAAGAGCCAATAGTCCATTTTCTAAAGTATTTTCCCACTACCTGGGTAGGAAGATTTGTCAGGCCAGCCGAACTACCAAAGGACAACTGTTTCCCATTCCCACGGAACCACTTTTCTCATTTCACTACAGGTATTTATGTGTCGGTGGAGCTTCCAGGATCAGACAGAGATTTCACTCAGTGGCTGAATGTTTAGAGGAATGTCTGTGAGGGTTGCAACTTGGAAGAAGAAACACCACCACTGGGAACTTCATTAAGGGCAGTCACTCAATCAAGATGCAGGCACTGCTCAACCCTCCCCTTGCAGTGTAGTCGAGCTCACCTTCATGGTGTTTAAAGTCCTTTTTAGATATGAACGGCTATCTGAGGATTTTGAGTTGAGGCTTTTGTAGACTGAAAAGCTGTTCTGTACCATACGCTGATGTATTCACGCAGATGGGAAGACTTTGGCACTGTTGCTTGCCACCTTGATTCAAGTGGTTTGAACCGGTTTACCCCTTAGCAACAGGACACGCCTGTTACTTACATCTACGCGTAGTTCCACCAGAGTAGTATGTTTTTCCATGTAAGGTGTAAATTTAAGTTTCCTGTCCATGTGGAACACCGGTCTTTACACTCTGCAGCTATCAGGTGATACAGTTGTTCAAAAGTAAAAAATCCTTCCTTCCTTACCTAAGGATCAGTTACGAATCGTGGGCAGAATCTTTTGTACTGGATATTGTTCAGGCATGCCTTAGGTCGGCAAAAGGCATAACGCCCTTATCTATCAAAGTTGGGCAGTTGAATGAATTTAAAAAGAAGTGCCTTTTTCCACGTCTAAAAACCTCTACCTAATCAAGCCTGGAGTATTGTCTACAGTTTCAAACATATAAAATAGCCCAATAATACCAATAGTATAATCATGATCTTACAGTCAACATCCATATTTTCAAGGTTGTTGTCAAGCTTTAAGTCAAAATCGTTATTCAAGGAAGATCTTGATAGGATTTTTGAGAACCTTTCCCTTCTCAGACAACTTTTACGGTCCAAAACTTTCCACGATTCCATTATCCTGGGTGCATTATTACCCATTGACTACCAAGTCTGTCATTAAGGTAACCTACTTGGGTGCCCAGAAAACAAAGGAATTGGGATGCTAAAAGTATTATGCCATTTAACATTTGTATTGAGGTAGTACGCAGCGACTGTCTGCTTCATCTAGTGGTATTTTTCCATCATTAAGACAAAAGTTATACTCACCGAACCTGATGATATTGCTGTAGTACCTCGGAATTTACCCGAAGACGAGAGGAGACACGGCACTAGGCCAGAATACATATTACCAAAATACAATAGGGCTGAAAGGCTACTTGTGTGACTCCAAGGCCATACCGTTCAACAGAAATACACACTTGCAAAGACGTAAAACCAAAATGAAGACTTTAACAAAAGAGTGTTGCTTATCCCCATTCCATTTTGTGCTTCGTCCCCAGCGATCTCTCCGGTCAACGCCTTGTGTTGGCCAGCACAACGTTATTGGCGCTGCGGGAGAAAAATCTACCATCTGACAGCACCGGTCTTCGAATTGGCGTACAAATTGGTAGATATCTGTCCTTAATGTCACTGATATCTCTTGGCTATTCCACTGGATCTGGAGTTTTATACTTTGTGGGAACTGCATTCGACAAAGCGGGAATGTGCTGGCTATCTAGTATGTCTATGGCTAGTCGGAGTTTTGGTTAGCTTGTAGAGGGGTGGAAAAGATATTGCGTGTTGATACAATTGATGTATTTATACAGGTACCGTAGACATCACTGTGACAGATTTTTTTGGATGGTTCGTGGTTAACGTCGGTTCAAGTGCTAATAGCATTCCTGCAGGACGTGGAATTTGGGTAGTTGCCGAGGGTAGACTCTTCTATTAGAGGTTATCACAGATTTCCCCCCTCCGCAGTATGTTCTCTCCTTTTCACCACGTCAAGGTTTAGCATTCTGGAATGGAAATAAGGGTGGTTGACCTCTATGAGTGGATTCACTTTTCTTTGCCTCCAATGCAGCTCCCCGAGACTTCGCATAAGTCGAAAGAAGTTAGAATACTCAGGCAGAATATACGATGCCGACTTAAGGAAAGGATGGGGAATAATGGTGTGGCCCAAAGGCCATGCCGCCCAGTAAGTGTACAGAAGGGGAACCCTAAAGTGTTCCCAAAGCCGAAATAGAGTTAAACAAATAAGCCAACCATTACAATACATTGCTTTTTTGATTAATAATAGGCTGTCTTCAAATGCATAATATGGTCTCAAATTCTTAAAAACCCAGCATTAGCTTTAGCGCTTTGCAAGATTATTTCCACCTATCCTTTGTGAAATATGTCTTCTTTTATTTAAAGAAGTCAAAATGGTGCTCCAACTTCTCCCCAAGCTATAAGCAAGTAAATGAGGTCACATTTCCGAATTTCCATCTTTTTAGGACTGG
>NW_020170401.1:373306-382604 GCF_000524195.1 Echinococcus granulosus
CGCCAAAGTGGTGATTAAGGACTGTCTTTAAATTTCAACTTTGATAAAATTCTCTCAGGGCCCTGGTGATGATAAGTGCTGCGGTAATTAATAGCATTACAGTCTTGTCTCCCTACATGCCGCTATTAAATCCTTCAGAGCTATGATGCCATCATGAGTTAAGCAAGAATAGTAAAAGTAGACACTAAAGTACTTAAAGCCTTATTAAAGCTATGGCGCGCATAAAACCCTCCCCGCCCCAATTTTAACCACTTAAAGATGTCATGATAACTATGAAGTAGCTTTTAGTGAGACTACGTTATCGCTATTGGGATCTTAGGGGATGCATTACCACTCTCCCCTTACACAAAACCTTTTTATTTTTCTTTTCCTCCCCGCTTCATTACCAAGTTCCCACATTTGTGTGAAGCGCACCCTGGAAGATGAGAAATTGGGACGTCCCACATATGTGACGCTAGCATCAAAGTGTATTACACCAGATTTCTAGATTTAATCACTATAAAAACACTGAGTTCTAAAAGACTTGCAATGCACTCTGTTTACACTTCAAGTGGAGAAAGAAAACTCGTCATTTATTTGTTGTTATTATCACACGCACCCATAACATGGATGTGCAGGGAGCACCACTTTCTGCCCAAAACCTCTTTTCTCCCGGAATAAAAATAATTTGTTAAAATTATTGCACCAGAGAGTCGCAAAAAAAGCACGCACATACACATCATCACACATTTTCCCTTCCCAGACCAAAAATTGCGCGTTTTGGGGGTAATTATGAAACAGTTGTTCACTTGGTTGACCAGCCGACCAGTTGGCTAGCAAACCAGCATGGAATGAGGGCAATTCATGTCCCTACAGTGCAGGGACGCAGCATTACTGTTGGGTTTTCGGCACTTTTGTGTGTTTTGCACAGGCGAAAACGCTGTTTCCACCTCCCTCTCCCCATACCTCCGCTACAATGACTTTGGAGCCCCTTGTAACCATTAATCAGGAGTAACATGGCGAGGTGCAGCAATTAAATAAGAGATATGTCTGGTGCTGTCGGTTTTCCGTTTTCTGTGGTGAAAATTCGCTTCTCCGTGGAAAACCTTTTTTTTAATTTTTTACCATACAGAATGGAGGAAAGCTGATGACTAATAGCCTTACCGTCTGTGTCAGAGAAGAATATTTCAAGACATGAACTGTGGAAAGAATGTATGCCAAACAATTTCGAAATGTGATTTGGAATACTAATTTTTGAGCTACCACGATCTTCATTATTCAATCGTTGAATATTTAAGGCATTTTTCGACCCCTTTGCCAGAATGATCATAGACAACTTATCTACATTTCATTCCATGAGAGTCCTTCTCCTTTTGCTTGATTTTAGTTGATTAAAATATACCCTTTAAGTGAATTCCTTTGGCAGGTAGAGTATTGAAAGGTTTGTTACCGCTATTTTTAGGCAATGCATTACTTACCTGATACAACCATAATTATAGAGAGATATGTACTGTAAGGAAATGGATCAGTTACAAAACATAGGAACTTCAATCTTTAGTCCCACTTTTCCTGCTCTCCAGCCGTGGAATGCATAGTTCTTGTCCATCCAAAAGGATGAAAAGATCCGCCGGTACGGTAGACTTAACAGTCAATCAAAGGGATTTTAGAAATGCGTCGCCTCATCTGCTGTGGTTAGAGGCAAGAAGAGCCCTTTTGACATTTGACCAACCTTTTTTTCTGTGACGGAAAAAAGTGACTTTATTTTTAAGCCTGAACATAAATTCGGGCCGACGAGTCAAAGCAAGGCTTATGCTTCTACACCTACCATAAAAGATGTCACGGATGTGCGGCACACAGCAGTAGGTACTAATTCCGTTCCACTACTACTTACAATAATTGTCCTGCCCATCATGAATTAGTCCACACAATCGATCAGGATGCTAGGTGATGGTTTAACAAAGACTTAAAACCCAACTTGTAGATAATCAAGGCGATGAGAAGATTAGGCATGCATCTTTTGCTTTTAATCTTGATCAAGGTGGCCCCCTTCCCCACCCACTGAAACTGCTTCTGCTAAAAATCGGATCATGAAACCAACACCTAAAGAAGATATTTCCCAAGAGGCAACTCTATGGAAACGGTGAACACACCATCAGGGGATATTCAGAGTACCGCGACTGAGGTAGATTGCTTTAGGGTGTTCCAAGCATACTTCCATACAAGTCTATGCTGAAGCCTTTCGGGCATTGGTGAAAGGCTGGAAAGTGGATGAGTGAGGGAGGGTACAGCGTGGACAAAGCGAAACACCCTTTGTAGTTCGAAATAACGATTTTACTCAAGCAGTCCCTATTCCAAACACTGGACCAAGAGTAGCACCCTGTAAAGGCCTTATGTTTTTGAAACACAGAATCCTCTCTCACAGTCTGCATGAAGCAAGAGTGGATTAACGAAAAGGATTTTGACCAAATACCCCCAAAAAATTAATTTACACCTTGTGTAATGTACGCCAGCTACCACAACTGCAGATTAGCCGTGTGAATTGCCACCGATGGATTCTTGTTATTGTGGAAATGCTTGACATTAAATAACTTTGGAAGGACCTTACGTAGTCACTTAAGAGGTTTTTTCGCCCCGAAGTCTTGATTTACCATGGGAGCATTCATTTGGCTCGTGAGTTGCCATTTTAAGAAGAAAGAAACTATATAAGAAACGTACTTCATTTTAAAACATACTTGGAGGTTATCTTCACTTCACTCAAAAACCATTTATATAATTATGGTATGGCCTAAGCTTAGGAGTTTTTGGGAAAGAGAACAGAATGGTTGTTTATCTAAAACATTTTTTTCCTTCATTTGTGACTAAGATGCACTTTCCCATTGCAAAAGGTGCGCCCCAAACTGTGTGATAACTCCACTTTAGGTGGGTAAAGGTTAAGAAATATGATCCATTCTGCGAATAGACCAAATCAATGGAACTGTGGTATTTTAGTGACTTGTTTTGAAATAAAAAGTGATGAAATAGGGTTTCTGTCGTCTTTGCAAACACACACTATTGACCGTACAGAGGGTATAGTCTGTGCTGTGGTCGTGGGCTCGGTCGATCTGTTTGTGTTCGACTAAGACGTGACACGGGTCCGCAAACGGAGGTGATTTTAGGCCCCGCACCAAACACTTTGCCTATTATCATGAAGCAGAAAGTGTCGTGAGGAGTAATGTAGGTTACATTCATGACATCTACCTGTCCATCGTCCACTGGGGTAACAAACGATCGGGCTGGTGGAAGGAGCCTATAGTGGGTGATTGCTAGAGGATGGTGTCTGCAAAATGAACATGATCAGCATGAAGTGGCAAAAGTAATGACTGAATAGTAGCGCAATAGGGTAACCATGCTAAGCTAGACGTCTAACAGGGGATCATATTGGAAGACCGTGGTATCCAGGTGGTCTAGGGAGAAGTCCAATACGCGAACCCATTATTCAAAACTCCCACTTGATCCAGTGGTCGTGCCATGGTTGGTGGTGTGACGAACAGAAGTTTGAATTCTTCCTACGCATAGACGGTAGTGTAGTGGTGTTATGCAGGCCTCACGTATGTAACTGAGGTTTTTTCTGAAGGCGTAAGAAGACAATACTGGGGCAGAACGCGCAGTGCCAACGAACAGAAAGGAACAATCTTCGGTGTCGGTAAACGCAGCATAGTCAGTCAGTGCTTTAAAAATCCCCCTGAAGCAAGAACACCAGTTATTGCACTTTCTACCATGTGCAAAGGTATTCCATCTTGAAGTCACTGATACACCGCGCCAACTTCACTGATTTTCTACAGCTCGAGGCCGAAAGGAGCATTTTGCGTACTAATAGCTGGTCGTAAGGAAATTGGACCAAAAGCAGAGCGACGTAATAAAAGGTAAACTTAAAAATAGTTTTAAGGATAAAATGTTCGACGCTAATTCCTTTTTCCCATATCGTTTTCACTTCAGTGTTACTCAGCCATCTCTGCCAACTGATAGAGAGGTGAAGGAGCTTTAGCGTGTTCACCCATTTGACATCTTCAAGTACCGTAGACAGATCCGTAATAAAGCTTTCCAGAGTGTTCACGGCTAGTGTTGCTTCATTTGTCAATAGTATTCCTGCTGGTGTAGTAGCTTATTCCAGACTTCTCCCAACCACAGCATATGCTCTTCCTCAATCAAGGTGATGTTCAATATTCAGTGATGAAAATAAGATTAGCTGTCCTTAGGATTGGGTTTGCTTATTGTTAACATCAATATGGCGCTCCAAGTCACCGCTAACTTCAAAATGAAGCAGAGTTCGATGTTATAACATATATTGTTGGTGAATAGAAAGAGTGGAAGAGCATTGGCGTAGTAGAGTAGAATCATCCATGTATTAAACTCAAAGTTAAATAAACCATCAGGTCACAACATACTCAAAACCAAATTAATTATTCATTTTATGAGCTTCACCATAACCACTTTCATTTGCATTGTCGTTACATCGGTTAGTAAGTTCTGCTTCCGCCTTCTCATCGTCGACTATAACGTCAAAGATGTTGGTCTGCAGTCAACTGTGAGAAAATTTACCATCATTTTATCTTGCAATAAAGAGGCAATTCAGGGCTGACATTAACATTTAGGAGGAAGTAACAAGAAGGCTTCCAGCTTGTTTAAATTGGTTGTAATTCACTTTACAGAAAGGAAATCTAAAATACAAATAATTTAAAAAAACTGGCAATATCTATCTGTTTAAACATGTTTGTAATTATTTTACAGCAATTGTCCGAGAATTTTGTGAATAACTTCGCAGCAACCTGAGACTACTTCGAAGACGAAAGAATGCGCAATAATAATGCAGTGAGTATATTGCCGACATAGAAGACCTGGGGAACTACTAGTATGGACTGGAGGCAATTCCACTCAGGAAAAGTACAATGGTTGAGGTATTCAATGCCCCAGCAACAGGACCGAAGAGTTAAACAATCAAAGCATCACATAACCTTTCTCCTCTTTTGAGCATTGTTCTCTGCCCTTCCCTTTGTCAAACCCCGTGTCAGCTATCACAAAGTAATCGGTGCTATGAGAAAAACACTGTCGAGTCGACCGCATCCAGTCATTGAATTTGCCTGCAACGTCACTGACCCCTCTTGGCAATTCCGCTGTGTCTGGAGTTTCGTCGTATGAAAAATACATTGGGTGAAGGAGATGTGTACAGGCAGTCACGAGTGCCTTGCTCTAGTCGTGAGATCACTGACACAAAAGTAGAGTCATTTAATAAATGAAGGGGCTTAAAATAGTTTTGTGGGGATAAGACTTGCCACTCCTTGCCACTTTGTTCCCACCTCAGTGCTGCTTAGCAGCATATTCATCAGGATTTATTTCGGCCAATAGAGAGGTGGAGGAGGTATCGCTCGTTCACTTTACTAACTTCTTCATACAGGTACCGAATCAGCTCCATAACGAACCTTTCCAGATGTTTCATGGCCACGGCTAATGTCGCTTCAGCTGTTAACAGCATTCCTGTAGAGCACGGAAATGGGTAGTTGCTGTAAGTAGACGTCATTTTAAGCCCTTCTGTTTAAGATGGCCACACGTTTTCCCATCCACAGCCTATGACCTTCTTCCGTCACCTCAAAGTTTGGCATTCCGTTATAGAAATCAGGATAGTTGTTATTAGGGGTGGGGCTTGTTTTCCGTTGCTAACACTGTATCACTCCGAGATTTTTCTGGCTTTAAAATAAGTCATAATGCTTAAGCGAAATGTGTACTGCTAATGTACGGAAGGGATGAGAGAATCTTGGTAAGGCTCAGAGGTAATGCCGCTTCAGCGGAGGTAAAATCACAAAGCCTCAATTGTCTACGAGCCGCAAACGAAGAGTAAAACAAATAACCAAAGTACCAAAGCCTATTAAAATCCTTTAAATCTGTTGAAATGCAAGATATGGATGACTGTCTAAATCTGATCAATCTCAAATGGATATGCCAAAGAAATCTTGAATAAACTATTCCTGGTTAGAGAACGTTGAAAAAAAATTATTTTGCTAATTGTTGATTCCATTCACTGTTAATAGAATCCACCAGTCTAAATGCTTCCTAAAAGTTTCTTAAGTTATTTTATTGAGAAAATACTTAATAATTAGTTATTGATAAGGGCGGTGTGATTCAGAAGAAGCGAGTACAATGACTTATGTGCTTACTATCGAGGCCTCAGGGAGGACCCAACTGCTACAGCTCAAAAAAATTGTGTTTCAGAAATTAAGCATTTTGGTTCTATTTTATTGTTTTAATAGCCATAGGCCTGTTCATGACTCACTATTTTTATGACCATTTTTAGATCAAGTACTGATAAGGACCGCATTTAATATGTTTGCGACAGGAGATCCACATTGAAAAGCCCCAGTCTTATGTAATATACTTACTGCTCCCATTCATTAATTTGTACATCCTCGAAAGTTACTAAGTTCGGCTAATACTTCAAAGTTGTTGCCACACACAGAGGAGATAGTCTGGCCCTAAAAAGATGCATTATTCTTATTTTATACAACTAATAACTGGGCTTATTGCCCCCTACTTTATGGCCTCCACACCGGTTTCGCATAACCATAAGGACTGTCGTTCTTTTTCTTCCCCATTGCCGCATAGCTTAAGGGCAAAAATATGCAGGTGGCGCTCTGAATCTCCTGCCTTAGCATCAAGTTTGCATGCGTCTGACTTACTTAATTAAAAAGGATGTGTTAGACTAAAAAGGGAAAACGGGGTAAAGTCATAAAGCATTTGAGCCTTAAGGGGTGTTTTTAAGCCCGGCGTTACAAATATGTAACATATATTCACTTTCGGTGAGTGTTAACAAGCTGTTCAAAATAGCCTGTACTGGACAAATTTGTTGGGGCCCAAAATGGCTGAAGAAATTTAAAGCAATCTTGGCCAAAGGTAAAATGTATCTCTATTTTATAAGCAGTAGTTAGATTGGTCGCTCCAGTAGGGCAAGTGTTGGTGCCAAATTAGAATAGTGAAGCGTTCAAAATACGAGACAGGAATTCCTTCTAAAATTGACAAAATCGTAATGTTGATCATTGGATTTGTTGTTTTGAGTTAAAATTGCTGCTAGCAAAGCAGGATTACTGCTTTTTTCTCACCACACCAATTTGGTACCGTAATTCCGAATGAGTTGTTCATTTCATGTATGTAATAGGTTAATTGTTTGTTTAACCCTTTGTTTTGCTTTTGCAAGCCATTAAGGTGCCCTCATTGTACTTACACTAAGCAGCATGGCCTTCAGATCATGCTAGTAGACTCTCATCCCTTTTTTTTCAATATTATGACTTCTTTCGTTTTTAGAAGGACTTGGGACGCTATATGGGTGACAGTGGCAACCAAACTGGATCCTAAAGAATAACCACCCTGATCCTTATTTCTAAATACTAGACATTGACTTGACGATCCTCAACAGGAGGGTTAAAACTGGCGTCTGCCTTCGGCAACATCCCTGCTCTCCTGTCCTACAGGAATGCTTGCAACAATTGCAGCGACGATAGCCGTAACCTTGAATCGTCGGGGAAATTTCTTTACAGAACTACAATAGGTACCTCTATGAAGACGCTAATGCCCCTCAGCCCATCTTTGCATAGACAATCCATTTTTTCTCCTAGTATTATGTCCTCTTTCCACTTTAGGCAAGACTCGAGGTGGTTCATGTATACTTATAGAAAAATACTTCTATTTCATTGAATCCTATCTTCACAGTAAAGTCACGAACTTATACAAATAAGCGATCAAAGGTTTCTCCCGCGAAGTAAAAATACGCTACAGGTTCAAATTCATTATGGAAATTCTTCATTTTTATCAGATGGCCTTTTTTTGATTTTAAATTTGGCAAAAAACTTTAAGTAGATTTAGCACTCTAAATTTTAACACACTTTGAAGGAGGTTTTGAAGTCAATCCTCTGTAGCCAGAAAATTCACATCTGAGCGCACCATTCACAGATGCTTAGCTGTAACAAAGTTTCAATTACCAAATCACTTCTATCGAAATAACCAAACTTTGAAGTCACAATGGGAATTTGGCTGTCGGAGTTACCTCAGTCCAATGCTTCATACTAGGTATCAAGCACCCGTACAACTTAATATTCTATTACATTTACATAGGGCAAAAGGGCAACATGAGAATAAATTCACTTTCCAAGGAGTATTTCACACCCCCTACCCCGCACCCCATCTCTTCTCCATATATACTATTAGTGACTGATTAATGGTTCACCCCTTAGGGGCTTTGTTTATACTTGCTTATTCGAAGCTGGAAAAATCGGGCATTTACTTGGCTTCCCTCTTACTCTCTTTAACCAATCGTCTGGTAATGTCACGACACCTTTGAATTACAAAGGAAAGAAAGCTGAACCGTGTCACTTATGGGATAACAAAAGGTTGATGCTCAAGCGGTGATAAATATGCTCAATTTTAAGGTAAACTATTTTTCGGAAACATACAAACAGACAACGCTTGGCTTACCTGTACATTTGATCACGGATTTCTCAAGTTTTGAGTTTTGGCTTACATTCTGACCATCACATTCTCATCATAGAATTTTGGCAACAGCTTATGAGTCGATCTGTATCCATACAATCGAAAAGAGGGAATACTTTGATTACTTGTTTAATCCTCCGCTTTTGTTCTGCTGACACTTAAGGCTCCGCCTTTGTACTTTTGCCAAGTGACATGGCCCGTGGACCGTGCCAGTAGACCATCAGGAGTTCTGTATGTTGGCAAGAAGTTTTCAGTTATAGTATTAGGACTCCCTTCAACTTCAGGGAGGTCTCAAGGGGCTACATTATTGACAACGGCAAATGAATTTCATCCTAAAGGACAACTACCCTGATTTCTAATGCTAAATGTTAGACATTAGTGAAAAGGAAGAAGGACATATTATGCGGAGGGCCCGGATATTGTACTTCCACTAGGCGAAATGGCCTTTGGACCATGTTTAGTCCCCCAGGCCGTTTCTTCACTGGCAGTATACTTTCTGCATTGTTATATTTTCAGTTTTTCGTCTTCAGAGAAGTCTCAGGGCGCTATAAAGTTATTCTGTGTTTAAACAGAAATATATTTCCAGGTTTTGGGATTATTTGTGTTTTCAATTCCCTTCCCACAAAATGGATTACAACCATTTCACAACAAGTTAGAAGCCTTTTTGTTATCTTAAATGCTAATGCCAGCCCTGAATTATTGCATTAATGTAGAATAAAGTGATGGGAAGATTTTCCTGCATTTGACAGCTAGGCAACAAGTTTGCTGTCATGGTCGACGAAGAGAAGGCGGAAGCGGAACTAATTTA
>NW_020170401.1:382704-399375 GCF_000524195.1 Echinococcus granulosus
CAAATGAAGTGACGCTGCTCGTGAACTATCTGAAAAGGATCGGCACGGAGCTGCCTACGGTACTCGGATGAAGACCTCTGTAGTGGTTGTATAGAACCCAGATGGACAGATGTGGCTAGGTATCAGTGAAGTGAAAACAAAGCTGGAGGGAGAAAAACAAACAAAACTATTTTGAACGCCGTTCTTGTTCAAATGACTCGGCTTCTAAGCAAGAGTTCTACCGTCTAGCGATAGACACGATGGACACGACCCTCGTCAATGTTCCCAAATAGGATGAAACTTCAAAGTCAGTGGTATTTATAAGGGAATTTAGTGATGCGGCACTCCATTATCATCTCATCCGCATGGAAATTCGACGATTGGATCGGTTGGCTGGTGGGTGTTTTTCCCACAGCACGGACTACGCTGTGATGTGGGACGCAGGAGGTTAACCGGCGGCGGGGCGCGTCGAGGGCGACGCTCGAAGTGAGAGGTGGCCATGTAGTACTTTGACTATTTATTTAAATCTTCGTTTTGGTTTCGTAGGCACTAAAGTTTTCACCTTTGTACTTAAGCTAGGCGACATGGACTCCGGGCCTTGCCAGTAGCTCCTTACCCTTCTATATCTCTTTAGAGATAACTCGTGATGATGCAGTATCTAAAATTCGTTAAAAAATATGCCTGTATTCACCAGATATTGCATCAAACGCTTGTCAAGTATTTCAAAATGCCTCCTGCAAACTGTCAAGCAACTGGATCTAAAGTTATCCTCTCCTGGAGTGATGACGAATTCAATAGGAAATGAATGGTTAGTTTTTAAAAAAGTCCTTGTATTACATAAAACAAGAAGATACTAGGGTCGACAGTTTTGAACTTTTCTGAGCACATAGCTTAAAACGATTTTCTTACATTGAGCTTCCTCTACAGTCGGAACTTGTGCTGGTCACAGAATAGAGAATTCATATATCATTCATAAAAGTAGCATACCACGGTTGACTACTTCCTTACTAGAGACGTGATATTTTTGTCCTGGACTGACAATGCTTAGAGTTTATACCTAAGTGGAAAGTACAAGGCATAAACTATCCTTGTTCTACAAGCTGTCCCCCTCTCCACTCTCCCCTTTTTGCTCCCCTTGTCGTAAACTAACGACTCACTTTTTTTGTCCCCACCACACAGCACGTGTTTGTGTGTGTAAGGCATTTGGGTAACACATCAAAGACAGCACAAAATTTCTTCTACCCTCTACAAAGTATGCTTTTTAGGGCTTCAGTATGTGCAGCATATGTTAGGTAATTGCAATAACTCCTCTCACCAACGGAACAAGATTTCTCTTCTAACTCTGCTTCAAATGGAATACTTTGAATTGGGGACCGAGTATAAAAGGGAAGATTAGTTTGTGGTTTCATGGTTACAATTCACGAGTGCTGCCATACCTTTTTGTTACTAAAGTTGAGTTGGAACCTCAAAGATTAAATGCTGACAGAAATTTACTGTTTGTTTATCACAGTAAGGTCATCAATAGCAGAAGTTTCAATAAAACGGTGGAGTTTGACGTCATGAGGTTCCTTTTTTAAACCATTTAGCAGAAAAAGATAGCAAAAACAGATCCTAAATGTTAGAAAGTTAGTGGTTTGTGTTTAGAGATATTCTGATTAATTGTGCTATCTGGACGCAGCGCATGAAATTCGAAGGGATTTAGTTGCCTGAAGGCTATGGAGAAGTCGGAATCTTGAATTTTCTTATATGATTTTCGATTCGCTATGATTAAAAGGTCATCAAGGGGGTCGCAATATCAAGAACCTGATGACAGCTGTCATGGAAAAGCGTTTGTTTTGATACAAGTAAATATTGACATGTCTACGCATAAGTTGTGCATTCAACCATGTTTACCAGCATTTAATAAACTTTATGAGTCAGGTCATATAAATTACACTTGTACTGACAGTTAAAACTATCTATTCAAAGAAACTTCAATTAAAGTACCTAAAAGAAATTAACTTTATTTTACCATGCCCCGAAGATTACTTGGAATTTTATAGTGTCCCTAGTCTTTCCTGAGGACAAAGAGAAATCATGGTACTGCAACAGAAGGGCTGGATGACCAATGACAAGGCTTGGAGGCCATAATGTTTAACGAAAGTACGAAAGCGGAGACTTCTGTGCCTGCAAAACCAAAAAGAGGAGGGAAACTCTCAACAAAATCATTACATAGTCCCTCTCTTCTCTTTCAAACGTGGTTTCTGAGGCTCGTCTTGATCATCCCACCTCGTCGACCATCACAGCGTGGTCGGTGCTGTGAGAACATCACCCAAGAACTAGCTGTGGGAGAGATCGAAGATGTCAGACTGCAACCTCACTGAAATCTTTTAGAATTCCTGAAGAATGCAGAGTTTTGTCCTCTGTAGGAACAGCATCGAGGGGTTTAGGAATGTACAGGCTCTCAGAAGTCGAAATAACACTAACCTAAAAGCCGAGTTATTTTATGTAGACTGGGGTTGAATTAGTTTCGGGCGGATGGGGTTTAGCGTCTATTCCACCATGTCGCTTTCTCGCACTTCAATGTTGCCTAGCCGCATATCCGTCTGGTTTCTATCAAGTTGGTTTCTTCCGTTTACTTTATTGACGTTTTCGTAAATGTACCATACACAGCTCCGTAACGAAATTTTCTAGGTGGTTCACAGCCACGGCTGTTGCAGTTGTGAAGGTAGACAGCATTTTTGACCTGTCACTTTGGGCTCGTTACAGACTCAATCATCCGCAGCTTATGTATTTAACATTCATCATTGGAAATCAGTGTCGTTTTCCTTTAGGATCAGATTTATTTTCCGCTGCCAAAATTGTAGCTCTCTATGACTTACTTAAAGACAAAAGAAGCCATAATACGAGAATAGAATGTGGATTGCTGACGTAAAGATGGGAAGGGTCTAATGACATACCCAAGAGGGCATGCCACCCAGCGGAAGCGAACATGCCAAGACGTAAATCCCTGCAAAACCAAACCAAAGAGTTGGAAAAATACTTGCTGAATTGCATTTTGGTCACCTCTTTAGTGAATAAAGGTGATAGCTTATGTTTGTTTTAGGTTATGATACTCAAGGATCCTCCCACCAAATTAATCAGATAAGTCCGTGTCTCTACTGGAATGAAGATGAAATAAGTGCAAAAAACTTCGCCAAACGTTTTATTTGTTAAGATAATCAACGTTATATCTCAATGGGACGCTAATCAGTGAGTTCCGCCTATCCAAAACTTATTAGTGGCTACCTTTTAGTTCCAAACTATCCATTCTCTACGAAATGGGTTAGCGTGATGCTGGAAAATAATGATGTTTCTCACTTGGAAAAATATAGTCAGGAGGGTACGTAGGATGAGGCTGAGGTGAGACATTTTTCCCTCCCATCCTGAAATGGAAATCCACTCAGAGGTTGGCTTTGTAATATGGGAAATAGGGTCTCATGGTTATTGTTCCGCATTGACTGACTAGATACAGTTGATTTTGAAGGTAAATCTTTTCCTCCACACGTTCGAGGTGTTTAGAGTAGACGAAAGTCATAATTCTGACTGGGCTTTCAACAAAAAACTTGTATCGGACGCTCTCATCAGCAGTTCACCACCCACAAAGCAGGTTGGGGCTTCTGAGGGTGAAGCGGTGCCTTAAAAGTGTGATGTAGGCAGTTGGTAAATCGTTTGGACATAACTAGTGTATTCTCTCGAGCTCGAATTTGGAATACAAAGGACATTTTTTAATGCAGTCAGCAAATGGTCTACTGGAGAATTTTTACTACATGCTAAAAGTGGAAAAGAAGAAACTGAAGACTCTCACAGCCCATTATTATCTGTTAACGCGTTGCCTGCAGAACCTATCCACTTTAGGACTAGGCATAAACAAATGGCTTCAACATTCGGTATTGCAGAAATTCACTCCTGATATGCTTGACAGTTGGCAATTTTCCCAATGGTGACTAAAATTAGAAGTCGATTTCAACACTGGAACCATGTCTGAGTGATATATTCTGCTATCTCTTCTTCCTCAAAAATTTAACAAGAACCTTCACCGGTATTGTAACCATGTTAAGTTCCGGTTTGTAGAGTAGATAAGTTCAAACAACATCCACTTGGTGCGACCAGCGTTCTACGGGTCTTTTAAAGTCAAGATGTCAGCACTGAAAAACACACAAAAGTTTTATCACCTAATATACCTAACAGTACTTCTGCGGCCATTCAGAACGCAAACGTACCCTACTGCAGGCAGCACGGTTTGTGTAAGTGACCAGTTTTAAATATATCTGACTCCACTTTTTGCCGAAATTATACGAATAGGATGAGCAAAACCTTCCATCTCCACTTTGTTCAGGATGAGTATGCAATAATCACCAAAAGTTCCTGTTACACAGTCATGAGTATTGTGGTTGCTTTCTTTGGCGGCAGACCATAAAAGATCCAAGAGATATGCTACCACATTGACAAGCAGATGCTAAGATAGGAGATAGAGAAAAAAAGCATAAAGAAAGTGTCTTTTACATGATTAATCTTGAGAGAGAATTCCACAACTGTGCGTAATTCAAAGTGCAATGGTTTGCAGCCCCAGTGTAAAGGTAACTGCTACTTTTCATACCGAGAGCTAGTCCAGAAGAAATTCAACCACAATGGCTCCGATAAAAACCACCAGTGGCTTTCCAGGTTAACTGTGATCATCTTAAGCAAATGTGTCACACATGTGTGACTTGTGGGTTCAAGTATGAAAAGCAGGGCGTCATATATATGTGACTCTGGAATAGAAGGAGTTAAGAAGTATTGCTATTCCGGTGATCTTATTTAAATCGAAGTAGGGTTGGGAAGTGTCAACGCAATCAAAATTTGTCACTGGTTTTTAAGGGACAATTCCGAAAAATCCCTCCCAAAACACAGACTGCAGAATATTAGTGTCTACTTAGGTCAAAAAATAACAGTAGGAATTTCAAGAATGACGACTGAAGGCGATGAAAATGCCTTGAGTGATGTCCGTAGTAATAAATAAACTTTCTGATTTAGCCTTGTATTTATTAATAACTCACAGTTCCCGACACCTTTGAGAAGACTAAAGAAGACATAATATTCTGGCAGAACAAGTATTGCTAACATGGAAAAGGATTAGGAGGACAATACTGTCAAGACTCAGAGGCCGTGGCGAACCTTAAGTGCATTGCATATCCCGGTTCTAATTTGGAGCATCGACCCCGATGCTCCCCTTGATCAACTCTATGCGTCGGCCATCACAACTTACTCGGTGCTGTAAGAAAAAGCAGCCAAGATCCATCGGCGCTAGTCTTTGAACTTTATTGTACTTAAGGAGACTAACTTCAAAGTCACTGGTTTCTTTTGGTAATTTCACTGGACCCGGATTTTTGTTCTATTTGGGGATTGCGTCAGAGAAAAGGGAATGCGTAAGCCAACACATGTGTCCATCAGTAGTCGCGAGAACACTGGCCTAGAAGCGACAATTCGTTTAAGGATGTGTTTTAAAATAACTTTGTTAGGAAAAGCCTAGCCTCTAACCCTCCTTGTCACATTGTTTTCACCTAAATACTGACCAGACGTACCAGTCCATCTGGGTTCAACCCAGCTAACAGAGAGGTGAAAAGGTATCACATGTTCGCTATAGGGATATCTTCATACAGGTAGTGCAGACAGCTCCATAGTCAGCTTTCAGACGGATCATAGGTACGGCTAATGGCACTTTAGCTGTTTATAGCATTTCTGCAGAACACTGGACTTGGATAGTTGCCGAACTTAGAAGTCATTCTCAACCCTTCTCTTAGGGGTCGTCACAGATTCTCCCATCCACAGCACAGACCCTTCTTCAGTCAAATTAAGGTTTAGCATTCAGTAGTAGAAATAATGGTAGTTGTTGTTTGGGGTCAAGTTCGCTTTTCGCTGCCACAAATGAAGCTCCCCAAGACTTGCCCAAAGTTTAAGGAAGGCATAATTCTGTGACTGGGGGCTACTACATAGTTCAAAAGCCATTTCGCCCGGTGGGAGTATAATCGGAGAACCTTAAGGGTCATTAAAACCAAAGCAGAAACTTGAACAAATAAGTGAAGCATTACACACTGATATCTTGAATATGTCTTCGCGACGATACGGGAACGGGCAAGTCATAAAAAGGGCCTAATGTTTACTTGCAAGGAAAAAAATATGCAAAAGTTTCCAAAGCTGAAGCATGTATGATTCATTAATTACATTCATTACTTCAACTATTTTCTATAAAAGTGGGAATGATGTTTGTTTAGCCCAAGTTGATGAAAATCTTTTGCAACCTATCGGTGACCTCAAGGTCATACAAGAAAATCGCGGCGTCATAAGCACGTGTCACTGCTGTCCATCATGTTATGTTGTTCATTTTCGGATAGCGTTTTTACATGGTCACATTTTTACGAAGTTCTTTAGAACTTTGACCAAAACTTGTGCCTGTTTTGTGGAAAAATATTTATACACTATTTTAGCGCCCCCTCGATCATTTACTGTAGCTTACACAAATTCTCCATCATAGGGATAGCAAAAACAGGTTCTTTTGTCACCCCCAACCTTACGTCACTAAAAAAGATTACAGATTCATATTTTTTACCTCATCTCATTTGATTGTGCAAGCACCCTTCCGTTATGTTCCCTAAAGTCGTTTCAGGTAAACGATTTACTACTGCTTAAATAGGGTTCCCTCGGCGTCTATGGCGCACAGCTTATCAGGACCCGCTTGTGATACACTTTTGCGTTTTGTGCATCATAATTAACAATTTAAGTTCCTCATGTGGTAAAAAGTATGATATACTGTACCTGAAGTAGGTCAAGCTCACTAATAAGTACCCCACCCGCGTCACGTATATGTGACGTCCAGGTTTCCTAACCTCATTCTGAAGTTACATGTGTGAAGGGCGTGCTTTGTTAACAACCAATAACTGGTCGCCCTAAGCTAACTTAAAAAGATGACCAAATAGATGTAGGATATTGCGTAATACTTCAATTGCTTACTTAATTTTTCGTTTTAATTTTACGGACATTTAACACTGCGCTTCTGTATATCCTCTTAGCGACATGGGCTTCAAACCATGCTTGTAGTCCTCCACCCATTCTGTACAGCAGCAATACTAAATGCTAAAGCTCTGCGCAAAGAAAGAATAGCTTATAGAACTGGTAAAAGTATCTGTGATGACCCCTAACAGAAGGGTTAAGAAATGATTCCTACTTTCAGCAACTGCGTTAGCGCCGTGGCTGCAAGCCATCTGGAAAAGTTCATTACAGAGCTGTCTATGATACCTTTAAGATGCTGTCAGTTAAATAAACACTAGCCGAACAGAACCCATGTAGACAGATATGTCTGGACATCACTGAATTTAGAACAAAGTGGCAAGGAGTAATAGGCGTGAAACCCTATCACCACATAACTCCGTTAAACTTCATCTTTGACCAAATGACTCCCCCCACATTTTATTGATTCTTACAACAGGTGATGGAAATATGGGATGGCCAGGACATTTCCCCTTCCCTAACAGGACGATACCTCACGTCCAGTGGAATAGACAAGAGGGAACATTGACATTTCTGTCAGATATCTTCTTGCTAGCATGCAAATTAGATGACTGACATGGTTGGTTAGTGAATGTTTTTTACAAGACCGACTACGTTCTGGTAGCCGACGCAATAAAGTTATCTAAAAAAGGCGCTGAGAATGACGCTTTGAAAGGAATAAGGGGCTACGTAATACCTTGATTACTTGTTTAACTCTTCGTTTTGATTGCTCGAACACTGCAGAGCTTGGTCTTTGCACTTCCTCAGGGCGGTGTGGCCTCTGGGTTATACTGGCAGCCCCTCTTTAGCCGATGTGCTTCTAAAAACATCTATTCTATCCAATTGCTGTATCTTCTTTCATCTTTCGGGAGGTCGTAGTACGCCACCATTTATCGCCTGAGGATAAACGTATCCCATATAACAACTTCTGAGCGACAGGCTATCATAAATAATGCCAAGGTTTTTGTCTGCAAGGCCAAAATAAAAGTATTTTTTTAAATACCTTAGGTGTCGACAATCCTGTCCATCCAAAACAAAAACACATTTAAAATTGCGGATTGTGAGCCGTAGCTGTTCGGCTTTGCGTAATTCAAGTTGCATATCCGCAGTTCGCCTTATCTGATATGCATTTTCCCTTCAACAGCTGTTATAGCTCTTAAGGTTCCAACCTCACCCTCCAATACACATACACTCTTCACACACAAGTGTTATACAGAAGTTACTTTCTTTAAGCAAAAAGTTAAAAAAAGAGTTTCCACGAAAGTAGCCTGAAACAAACGATGCAAATAAAGCACAAAGTACTAGTATTAAGAGGTATGGTGTGTTAAGAGGAGGTCTTGTCATCAGCCCCTGGGAGAAAATTCATTACTTAACAATAGTTAACCGTCTGGATGTACATGAATGCCTGATGTCATATCTCCGACATTAAAATATAAAAAGCGAAGCTATGTAAATAGTCTTCTTTCTTTATTCTTTATCGTGCTATAACAACCCAACTTGATAATGGCAAAAAAAGCTTAGTGTACTCACTAAGTATTAACTTGCCTTTTTCTACATCCTTCCAGAGTGGAATTTCATCTGATTTATTCATGAAATTTCGCCAGCTACGGTTGTGTGCTCGAGCTCACCTCACCGAACAGCGGAAGCCATGCATTCAGCTTTCGTTCTGTGGGTTTGCATCACTAATTCCCCAGCGGTTGTTTAGGCAACACCGAATTTCTGCCGCGAATAAACAATTTGTTTTTTTTAACTTTGCAAAATTATCCAAATTCCAAAAGTCTTTAAAGAGAAAAGATAATTATGTAAGTACTTTGAGGACGTGATTAAAATCTATACTTAAAATTGGCGGGCAAATTATTTGGACTTTGCGGCATGTGGAGTACGTGAGGGAAGTAGACCGTTAAAATCAGTGAGATGGAATCTACGGTCTCGTTGGGAAGACGGCTCAGTCTGCAATCGTCTTGTCTCCCTTGCAGTTGGTTTTAGTTCACTTGGAGGCTGTTGTGATGCCAAATGCGTGGGAAACATTAGGGCAATGAACCAATCTTTTCCTTCTCTTCATACTCAGCCTCACCAGGGATGACTTGAAGGTCTGGCAGACCATCTAATCGCTTACACCAAAGTTATTTTATCCTGTACGTCTTTTGGTTTCCAAAACCGCTATTTAAGCGCTGCATCAAGAGAGCAGTGGGATGCCGGGCACATTCGTCTATCTGTCTAAAACATGATACTTTTAAAAATCTAACTTGGACAGAAATGTCAACAGTGGGTAAATTTTGTGGGGAATGGGGAATGACCTCTTAAGCAGGATGAGAGAAGCTCGAACCTTTTTTTCTTAATCGTGTCTTAGACAGAGGTCTCTCTCGGGCACATTTTCGCCCAAACTGTGTTCCCTACGAGACGTCATCCATCCAGCTCCACCAGTTTGGACTGGTCTTATACCAGTCAAACCTAGCCGTAATCAGTGAAAAGAAATAACATTGTCGAATTCTAGAGTCATTTGTCTCATGATGAGAAATATTTACCTTTCTGATGAGAATTTATGTCTAGTTTACCCATTTATTATTAAAAAATCCATTGTGGTGGAGTTCCATTGTATTCCGCAATTAGGATCCACATGCCTCTCCACGTTGTTCATGCATGAAGGGCTTTTATATGTATTCTTCGCTCATTTACCACATAATTTGTAGCATTACACTCACTGGACCGTCCAAGCTGACCAGTCACGCATGTCATCTGGGCATTACCGAAGAGAGAGAGGCAAAAATTAAGACTTACCTCGTCAATGAATGAGCAAAATAAGTTTTTGAGTCTAAGTACAGAATAACCAGCCTTTCCATAGGCTTCCTTTGATCCAAGGACCTCTCATTTTTTTATTAATAATACGAGAAAAGGTGTTCTTTCGTCACTAAAAATCCCGTCATTATTGTTTTTATGAATCATTTGAAACCAAACGAAAATTCCAGAGCACAGTAGTGGTTAGACAAACCAGATGGTGCAGCATTTTGTTGTGCGAAGGTTTGACTCTACCATTCAGGCGGTCGTACAACTCCCACGCGTCACTCATCTCCACCCACCTGGACAAAAATGAATATTTCACACCGGTCGGGCAGTTCTTAGGAGTGATTAACGAAATGGCTTGGGGACTGGAGGCTTTGCGGTGTGTGTCAATAAACGACAGATGCGACCACGATAGGGAATGCATGATTAATGAATCGGCCTGCTCTGTGTGGGGGAATGAAGGGGGAGGGGAGACAAATTATCCATTCCTTTTTTGTTATTTACCCATAAACCGGAATTAGCCACACGTACCCGCGGACACACACACGAGGCACTCTGAGATAAGCATCTGCGATGGTCGGTCGATGGCGGTTACTCTTTCATCTTGCGTGCTAGGCTTCGCCCTAGCTCTTCGGTCCCCTGTCCCCACCCGCCCTTCCCCTGTCCCCTTCTCTAGTCCCCCAAAACACAACTAAACTTCTGCGCTTACCACCTTGAATGCGTCCGCAATACTAAAAGCAGCATCGGTGGTAACCCCCCTACCCTTGATGATACATTTTAGTGTCTGCTTAACATACTGATACATCAGCATCACCTGAAGACTAGTAAACAAGATTCCATTAAACAGAGAGGTTGTCACTAGGCTATCAAACATTTCAGTCCAACTGTTTTTTCGAAAGGGGTATGGCCGTCATTACAAGCAGCAATTTTGTGATATTTTTGGACATAAGGAAAGTATTTTATTACAAATTACTGCAGCACTCCAAGACTTTCTCAAATTCGAAAAAAGTCATAATGCTAGGACAGATTATGCGTTGCCAGTGTACAAAGAAGGACTGAGGCTCTACTGACATGCCTGAAGACCATGCCCTCGAGGTGAGGCACAATGGTGGAGCCTTAAATCTCCGAGTTACTTTTGAGCATTGTCTCTGACACTCCCCCTGGTCAACCTCTCCCGTCGGCCATCTTAACGTGGTCGACACTGTAAGAAAAAACCCACGAACCAACCCCGCCTGTCACCCAATTTGCATGCAAGGGAGAAGGTACCTAACCGCAACGTCACTGCTTCCTCTCACCAATTCCACTAAATCTAGAGTTACGTCCCCTATGAAAACTGCATTGGGAGAAGGGGGATTGTGCTGGACGTCAAGAATGTCCATCGCCAGTTGCATGAACGTTGAACTAAGAGCAAAGCCATTTAGTAAAGGATGGGGATTTTGCGTTAATCCGTCTATCAAGGTTCTATCCAGGTAGAAGAGCGGTGAAGGACGTTTCGCGTGTTGCCACAATTGGCGTTTTTATTTAGGTTCTTTAGACGGTTCCGTAATGAACTTTACCTCATGGTTTACGGCCATTATTAGTGTCGCTTTAGCTGTTAATAACATCCTTGCGGAATGTCAAAGGTGGGTGCTATTTTCGGTCCTTCTGCTGGGGATCATCACAGATTCTCTCATCCATAGCATGTGCCCTTCTTTCGTCACATCAAGATCTAGCATTCAAGAATAGAAATAGGGATAGTAGTCCTTTAGAATCAAGTTTGCTTGCCACCAATGAAGGACCGAAATTGTAGAACTCTGTTGGAATCTGTAATGCTAAAGGACAAAATGTCCGAGAGTTCGTTTACACCGTTAAACAGACAATTAAAGCATTATGTTAGTGCTTGCGAAATTCCAAGCTTAATCACAAATAAGTCACACACTACAGGAGGGGTCTGTGTTGAGAGTAGCAATGGTGCAACATTTGACTTCTCTATCCAGCCAGATGGATAGCTGGACGAATTCTATTTCCAAGTGGATAAAAGGAGCAAGCTTTAGGTGCTTTCGAGATTACGGTGGCCAACAATTTGCAAAAGTGCCATTCTGGCTGACGATTTCAATACCTTAATCAAAAGTAAGTCACCTGTCACGTGGGGTGTAAATCTGAGCCGAGCTGTAAAGATTTGTCAGAGCAAAGAATTCGGAAGGGCTCCACTTCCAAATGAGAAGAAGAAAATACGCACTTTAGAGACTCCTGCTTGTTAATGGTTATACGGAAAGTTTTGTTTTACCGAGACGTTTTAATGGCATCGCGTCCAATATGGTGGACAGATTGGTGCTTATCGATGCTAAAGCTTAAACCGATACATTAGGGTAGAAAAATGGGATCTGGTCAAAGAAGTTGGAAGATAAAAGGGACTGAATTTACCCCTCTGAGCCCCAGCATGCACCAACATGCTGAAACTGTTTTTGGATAACAAATTGCGGCATTCCAACTCCACAACAACTTGTCAATTAAATCTGCAAAATTTGATGGATAGACTGGAGGATCAATAAGTCATTTTTCTTCGCGAATTTGCACGCCTTAAACCGCTATAGACACCAAGTTTTCCCTCTAAATTCAAACATTTTAGTGAGGGAATTTTATGTAAACACCGGCGGACATCAAAACATAAGAGGTCCCCAAAACCTGCAATTTTATCATTCATAAAATGAAAGGCATCGTACAGGTATTTATTTTCAGCCCAAATTAGAGTGATTAGTCATTATGTGTTGGTAGACTGCACACGTCACGTATACGTGACGCTGGGCGAAAGTATAGTGAAGCACCCAAATTCCCCTTTAAATCGGTGCTTTATATCAATATCATCCCAAATAACAAACTCTTTACTCAAAACTAACTTAATAAAATTTCGTTTCTTATTTATCTTAGACAAAAATTATTCCAAAAAACGCATAAGTCAATCACGAGGTGATGTAGTTTGCAATGTAAATAGGTGGTGGATCGGGAAGAAGGAGGGATGAAACTCAAAGTCGTAGGCTTCATAGGCGAGGCTTCACACATGAGAACTCAAAATTTGGACTTTCGACGCTGTCCTCTCCACAAACTGATCGAACTGACGTTGAGCAGCTCGTCAATCCTTCGCGATAGCGCTGTCGACTCCGGTTTGCAACGATTGATGCGGTCTTTACGATGACACATTTTGCATTTCACCTCACAACACCTGAAATGGAGAGATTTTAAAACTGAAAATAGGATATAGTTTGCAGTTATCACCACCCCTCTCACGGCAGCTGCAGCAAAGAAATATCAGCAACACGTTGTCAAGATACTGATTAATCATCAACTCTTTGAAGTTTAAAAAAGACTTTTATTGAATGGCATTTGTCAAAGGTAAATTATGGGGAGACTGATTGGAGTTAAAACAACCCCTCTGCTCAAAAGCATAACTAATGAACATTTTGGTGGACTTATCTTCGTGTTTTATGGTTTATGTTCAAATTGGATGACTTTAGGGGGGTAGGGAGGCTTATAAATAACTTTCACTCCTATACAACCACCATAAATCCACGCCCAAACCTGCCCGTCTATCCCTCTTGCTCGTGTGAAAGTCGTTTCAGGGGGAAGGAGACGGAAGGAGGAAAAGGCATTATGGTGTGATTAGGCCTGTTCCCATGACTGTACAAGGGATTTGAGGCTCTGCCCCTCTGTTTGTTCATCCCGTTGCCATGTCAGAGGAATAAGTGCCTTGGACCACCATCACCCTCACCAACACCGTGCTCGTTGCTGTGGCAGCAGAAGCGGGGACTGACTTGTAGAAATACCTGCCTGTCATGAGGAAGAAAGCCATGGCTCCTTGACATTTCGTTTCCCCGGTGTAGGTTCGATGGATAGCTGTCTATTCCAGCAGGCGATTGCTGAGACGGCTCCAAATTCGGAAATGCCCTTCCCTTGGGTGATTGATAATGTATAGCAGTTTTTTTTAGAAGACAGACTAATCAGGTTAACTGGCATTCATTCATTACTCTTGTACCTACTGTTTCAACGGAGTCAGGCCCATGGAGATTTAATAGTCCTCCCCTTTTATTCTGGTGGTACGTGATCTCCATTTTCTGCTGCATGCCCTCCAGCCACACTTGTAATCTTGCAGCCCTTTGGTACACTAACTAAACACGAATTCACAGAAGGCTCGAAGGATGTCATTGCAAAGAATCATCAAAAAGGCATCCAAATCTCTTGTTAAATACGATTTAAAGATCAGTGCTCCAAAAGTTGCGGTTGATAGTTCCCTTTAGATTTTTAAATATGGAAGGGAACCAACCAGCTATCAATTTAAAAGAGTAGTTTCGTTTCTAAAGCCGTGAGATCGCTGCAAAGGACCATTTCACAGCTTTTTAATTGAGTGCAGCCTTCATTAGAAACGTGTCCTTTACCACCACCACCGTGGCCGCCAATACTGACACATATATGTGACCTCCCGATTTTCATATCAAAGCCGAAGTGTAATGCATGTGTGGAACGTTTAATTAAAAGGAAATAAACTAAGTGGAAAAGGAGAAATAGGCAAAAAGCGTGTTACAATCAAATAATAGAATACCTCGTCCGCGGTGGCTGCCTTCTCCTAAGGGTAGTTGACAAACAGGTCAGGGGCCCCTGATGTTGATTAGACGCTGCCAAATTAGCGACTTTCAACTCCTCATTATCTCTTTTAATTTTGGGTATTCAGTGGTAAAAGTTTTTAGCAGAAGATAAGTTCTGACCCCTGTGTCCTTAGATATTCGAAGTTCTAGATATCTGAGGAGCTTATCCTATAAAATATGTTAAAATTAAACCAAAATATGGTCCTAGAGGGTTACCTCTGATACATACTTCTTTCGACCCGAAAAATCAAGATTGCTTACTTTTACATCAGGACATCAGTTGAAGAATAATGACCACAGCCTAAATGTATGCTGCCCTACTAAGACATATGCTGTCATTCATTCTTGTAGGGACGGAGGCGGTCATCCTCAAACGGAGAACATTCAAAATCATATTTGTTATTTTAAACAACCAATCTGTTCGCAACAAGCGATTCAATGAAGAGCACATGCCACATATTTAAGACATCAGAATCGGAGAAGAAAATAGGGTCTGACACATATTCGTGTCGCCAGTACCGACTATTGGTCAATATCTGGAAGGGGGAAAATCAACAAGACCTCAGCTACCAAAATTACTCATTTATAAAAGGAGATTTTATCTAGGCGTCGTTTCTTCATTCATCTCCCAAAAACAGGTTTTACTGCATGAGTAAGGCGGTATGCATTTCAGGACTCGAGTTGGTTACCTCCTTGTTCTGCACCCACGAGCAAACGAGTAAACGAGCATCAAAAATGCCAGACTGAAAGGCCTGGGAACAACCTGTCAACGTAGCCTCACAAGAACCGCAGGCACACACACACACTTGCATTGCGAGACAGACCTGTTCCAGAAAACGGAATTCTCTCCTCTCATTCACTCACCTACCGACTAGGTGTGTGCTGCTTGTGCATCGGCAAATCTCACTATCCAGCCCCCTCGGTGGCCTTAGTCACCATCATCACATCAACGACTAAAGATTGTGGTGTCCGGAATTTCACCTGCGGTTTGTGGTGGAGGCGGCGGTGGCGGTCCACGAGAAATTGTGGTGGATTGATTAAGCATTCTGGTGGGAAAGGGTGAGCTCGACTACAGAGTCGGCGGAAGGGGGGTGTGGAGGTGGGGTATCCGACACTTTTACAGGGAACCGCCTTTGTTTTTGTCTTTGTTGTTAAGTAGATGAGATCTGTCAAATCGGCGGTTGTTTGTGTGTCGACGATAAAAGATAGTAGAAAAAAGTGGATGCCTATACCCTTATGATTCAATTCCTCAAAGATGGTAACAAATTTTGTTGTTATATTTGTTTGAATATAAGTTTCAACGATGTTATGATTCATACGATAAGAGGTTAGTTTGATGGAAGTAGATAAGGCATCATACAGGTACTAATTTCCATCCGTGATCGAAAATCCGGAGATAAATAAGGTAGTAAATGGAGTTATTATTATCTCCAACTATAAACTGACCCATTTGTAAACATTGTAAAACCACCAGAAGAAAAGAGTGGGTTGTAAACTGTTGGAATAAATACCTACTATCCTGATTAAGCCTAACGCAAAAGCATTTTCTGGTGTCATACAGTTAAAAGCCTTATTGCTACTGAAATGTTAGAAGCCTTTGGTCGGTGCCTGGGTGGTTCCTGCTCTTCAAATTACCTTCCTTGTCATCTCCGCAAATGCTACCAATGCTTTCACAAGCAGTTCTTCCTTCATTTCGCACTGCTAGTTGTACCCCGTTGAAATGGGACGAATGCGCCCTTCTACCACTTACAGACACAAGAGCTTTCAGTAAACAACACCCAGCAGTTTCCTCAACTTTGGTGCAATGTATCCACTATTTGCTCATCCATTAAAACTCCAGAGTGCCAGACGGAAATGGCCACGTGACAAGTCCAAGCTGGATTGAATGAAATAGTGTGGCATCATTTTAAACGCCCTTTTTTTTGCTCGACAAATCAAAAGACGTCAAAATTCGATCACTTAGTGGTAACTTATCTGAGTTCCTCTTAAACGTTATTTGACGCTAATTTTTTTAGTGACAAACTGATTTTTTGCGCAGACATCATTCAACCGCAGTATATGTGTTAATAGCCGTGACACCATTTATATGGAAGATTTGTTTTGGGGGTTTCAAGAAAGCTCACTTACAATTCTATATTCATTTAACAATTTTAATCTAACTTTTTGCTACTCGGTGTCGGAGTAAACAAGGAAACACAATGCTATATGAACTGGGATTAGAGACTTGCATTTACTTACCCTCCCCCTTCCC
>NW_020170401.1:399475-413571 GCF_000524195.1 Echinococcus granulosus
CCCGATTATTTAAAACGATTTAAAATAGAATTTCAGTTATCTTCTGGTAACATATTTTCTAGAACATCTACGGAAGTTAGGATATTTTCAGAATCACAAAATGGACTGATCAGAGGGAGTGTGTGGTAAAACTTCTCATTACGTTCTGGAAAATAAATATGCTACTTATTTCTAATTTCAGGTTTATTAGTAGGTGACCAAAAAGGCTTGAGCTTTTTACAGGATAGATTGATGAATTGACTTAAAAAATACGTGTGGTGGTTTAAACGCAACCACCGCAAAGTGTAAAGGGTGCTATTTACTGTGTTCTTTGCTGTTTTTCTCTTATGGTGGACCCACCTTCACGTCACCAACGTTGGATGGATCTGATGGAAAAAGCTTGAGCCCGTCCGATTGGTTAGAAAGTCAAATTGGCTGTATAGCATTTAAAAGAGAAGCGGCAGTTAAAAAAAATAAGTGGATGTTGGCTATGAATTTTTTAAAGATGGATGCTTTAAAACCAGAAAGGCTCTATTCGTGATAGCAATGAAGAATAACGTGTCTTTACTGCTTAAAATAATTAGAGATTAACAACCCAACGACAACTATCATTAACGCTTAACGTAAAGTGACAAAAAACTGTTTACATTGGTATCGTGGCAACCAAGGCGGTGGGTGCCATATGATATGCATTAACGGATGACGAGAGGCTCAAGAGACTACCATTATTTTCCTCACTCCTTTACTGTTTGTTCTAAAAAGGCGTTGTGTATTTGATACTGCTGGCTGATTAACCGACGACTTGTGAAGGGAAATACCTTTTTGTACTTCAAAATTCACTACCCTACACTTCTGTGACTCCACCACATCCGCGAAAGACTATGACAGGAAATCAAAATGTTTCTTGAAGACTTAGGCTCGGATAGTCCTAACTTAAGTCGTGGAGAAAGTCTTCACGAGATGTTAAATGGTGAAGCGGTGTTTAATTTTCCTAGGTAATCACAAAGAATTTTGTTTGTCTTCAGTTTAAAGGAAGAACCATCATCATCTGTACTAACCAAATGGTTTCTAAATTCTAAACATTCAACTGCAATTCCCATGATTTAACCTTTCTTAATCAAAAAAGTAAAATGGAACTTGGAGAATCAGTAGCCTTTTTTTCCGGTGAAGGGAAATGAGGTGAGTACTAGTAAGGTGCCTCTGTACCTCCTCTTCCTCCCATTTGCCTTAGTCACCGTATTTTTTTCATTTCCTCAATGCATCCTTAAGTCCATCGGCTTCGGTTGATGGGATTAAGTTGCCCCTTTGCAGGCCTCGAAGCCCCTTCAACCTGTCATTATGCAAATATACTTCCAGCTGTGCTCACTTCTCAGCCCCGACCGAATGAGTCATGGGATTAGGTGGACCACGCTAAATCCCCATGTCAAGGACATGACTCAGCGCCTTAGGGAAGGGGGTAGAAGGGGTCTCATTTCTTTTCCTCCTGCTAACTCCCACATGAAACACCTTTGTAATTAACTCGAAAAATTTAGTCGTCCCAGTGGGATCCAAGGCGATGCAGTAGGATTTCGTTCCACCCTCGTGCCTGTCATTTTTTTTGTCCTTGTGAGAAGAATTAGACACGAAAGGTAGAAGGGAAAGGGAAAGATTTTGCCTCATGAATAATTGCTCAGATGCGGTGAGTGAGTGAATGAGAGAAAGCAGAGCGTCTGTATGACATACATGCGTTTTTGGATGTCGTGTACGTTTTGTACACTTGGTCCCCTTCTACCTTGGTCTTTTGAGGTGGATAACTTAGCCATTGTTTTACAAAATTCCTCTGCATAAAAATACAGAATGCGGCATACCAGTCCAAACACCCTTACTCAAGATGCTGGGCGTGAGTGGTGAAAATGTGTATGAAAGAGGTCGTGCTAATGGACGAACAGTGGCAATGCTACACCGAGCTGCACAACCGTGGATATATGGATGGTGTCAACGTCCCAAACGCGGCAGTGGGTCCTTGATCTTCGCAACTAATCCCAAGGCAAAAGCACACCAGTAGTTCCTGTGACCACTCAGCTAGTGTTTGATACACCTGCCTGCTCTTCCGTCCTTCTGTGGGACCGGAAAAAGAGGAGGATACCCTGTTTGATGTCATGTCAGACGAGAAGATTTCCTTACATTTTAAACCTACTTATTTTAAAGCATAAAAATCTGCCTCCAAAAGCTATAAATGCACTACGAATTGACTTGACTATTTAGGAGAAGAACAAATGTAGAAGGAAAAAGAGGCGGAGGAAAGGAGGGTGGAGGAGAGAGAGAAAGAGGTTAAACTAACCAAACAAATTTGCAACCGCATTTTTCTTTCGTGTCCACCTCAAAAGTGTCATAACCACGACCGCAACAAATTTTGCTGCAACTGTTCGGCGAATTGGGGATATCAACGTCGCACTGTCGTCCGACCACTCCGAAATGCCCTGAAAATTGGCAGGAGGAAAAAAACAAATTAAATTCAATTATCTTCCATTTCATTATCTTATTTTGGGGAAAAACTAGATGATTCTAACAGGAATGATATTTATGCAAAGTGGTCGATTTTTGAGTCATTTATATTCAAACCCTTTTAAAGTGTTTTCAGCCTGAATGAGGGCTCCGATTTGCTGATGAATGAAGAATAAAATGAGGGCAAATTAAAAAGTGTTTCAAGTTTATTAAAATTTTATTACTTATTCAACTAATATTACTGATAACTTAGTGTATTACTTAGACTGCTTGTTCAACTCATCGTTTCGGTTTAGAGGGCGCTTAAGGCTCCGCCTTTTTCCTTCATTTGGGCGCCATGGGATCCGGACCAAGCCAGGGGTCTTCTAGCCCTTCTAGACGTCAGCAATACACATTCTGGCCTAGTATTACTTCTTTCTACTTCAACAAGGACTCAGGGTGCCATCCTTTATCAAACGATTCTCCCTTTTCCCCTAATGCAGTTCCCAAACAGAACAAAACTTAAGACATATCGGAAATACGAGGAGAGATCAGCGACGGTGCAGTCAAATATCCTTTCAGTAGTACGCAAATTCGATGACCAGTACGGTTGATTCGTGCTATGCAACCTTTTGGTTGTTTGTTTAACTCTTCGTTTTGGTTACGCGGGCACTTCAGGCTCTGATTTTGTGCTTCCACTAGGCGGAATGACCTTTGGGTTTTACCAGTCAACACTCATATCTTCTGTACATCGGTAATGCATATTCTGTTTAAGTATTACATCTTCTTTCACCTTCAAAAAAGTCTTGGGGGGGCTATATGAAAATTGTGTATTTATAATTTCTATGTATACTGTAACTAGTTGGAACAGGTGGACAATTTGCAGTGTCTAGAAAAGGTGGATAACTTCTCCATCTTCCACGTGCGAATTGTGACACATGCTTTGAGGCTTGTTAAACCAAAGCTCATTTTAAAATACTTTTTTCTGTCCAGTAGTCAAAATTTCCTCCACTTGTTAGAAAAAACGGGATACAATGTTTTGTAACTTGTAGGAAATTATTGAAATAAGTGCAACCTTTGAACCGCATCCATTCCAAGACATAAATGTTTAGTTGGGTCTATCAGGGGTGGTGGCCTATAATCTCTTGTGCTCTCTACCACTCTATACTTGCTTCGGATCCTCTTGTTATGGAATGTCGGTTAAATAAGTTGGATAAACTCTTCACGAATTTAGTCTAGAAGGACACTAAAGCTGTGTTTGAAGGTGTTAAAACACCACATAGTGGTCTATTTCCTTTGTAAAGATTCTCAAGTTAATCCCGAGTGGCCATTGGTTAAGGCAACTGAAGAATAAATTGTAAAGAATTGTCAGTAGCTCTTGACATGAATGATGGACTACTCGGTTTGCATATGTGTCTGCTGGGAAAGTCGTCATGGTAGCTGAGTGGATGCCGCGTGAACTTTATTAGGAGTTGAGACAAAATTTTAAAGATGGTTAACTTTCCCTTCACATCCTTGCATTTATGGTAAGAATACATTCCGTGGAAGAGATACTCCCCTACCACCCCGTAGACATCTGAGGCTCTATGTTGTACCTACGAGATTATCATGCTCCCTTGACATTGACTAGATGACCATAGGGGAAGTTGAATAGGCATTGTGAAAAAAAAAACCGCGGAAAAGGGGTCTGGCTAGGACCAGGTATTTCTTAGAATGTTAGAGTCAAATAGTGTTGTAAAGAAATTACACATCGGCATTTGAGTTCTACCCCTACGCTTATGTCATGGAAGTCTGACAACGTCACTTGCACCACTAGTTTCCCATCTCTTTTTCCATGTTTCCACTGAAGTCACTTCCACGCTTATCTTTGTTTGTACTCTCTTTAGAGATAATGTGCATGCTTCATTAATGTCAGAGGGATGAGAGGTGCCTAATATGCTGACAGCTGACATGAGTTTAAATAAATAGACTGAATTCTAAACATGAAGCGCCGTAGAAAGGCTTCTGTTTAAAATTGACAGAAGTGTAACGCGCTGTACTCAAAATTTTATGGTTTTTGCCTCTTTATACCATTGGCTCAGGGAACATGAGAACAGAGAGCTAATTCTATCAAGGATTCAATTAAAATGGTTAATACCCTGATAAGATGCCTATTTGACAAGAGATTGACAAATGCAATGCCCACCCTATGGACTGCTGTTCAATTACATGAGATACTTCCCAAGTGGATATCTTCATGCCAATCTACTAACTTCAAGACTATGATTTCATTTAAAAATTATAGGGCAAGTAGTGGGGGACAGGTGAAGCATTAACCTCCGCTCAGACATTCTCAGACTCGCATGCTTTATAACGACTTAGTGGGTAACTAATGTGGCGCATAAAAAAAAGCAGACATTTAAAACAGGCTAAATCACTAACAGAGGGGACACTTTGCCCTGGGGTGGGGAGGGTGAGAAGAGAACCACTTATCCCCAGGCGCTAGTGCCATAAGCCTCTGCGGCTAGCGCGGCTCCGTCACGCAAGACGCCGAATCAAATTGGGAAATTTATTGCACTAGATGGACTGCAGAGGTCCCCTCACTCACTTTACTGCCCCCAATGCTAGTTACTTGGTGAAAGCCATGGTCTTTGATCTTGTTTGCTACCAGACAGGTACTATTGGGGAAATGTTAGCTCAATTTTTATGTCCAGATGACAGTCAGTGCGCTCTTTTGTGAACCATTCCATCTCTTCGCTCAGAAACCCAAAAAGACAAATAAAGAGCTTAAGGAGGAAACTGAATGAAGAATTTATTACTCTATCTGACCCGAATTTCTTCCGTGTTTATTAGAAGTGACGTATGGAAGAAGTTTAAGGGTTCTGCTGATGTACAGTCCTCACACAGCGTTCGTAGAGACGCTGGACAACAGTTGCTTTACCTATGTAGCATTAATGGAGTTTCTAGTCAGAGAAGGCGCGTAACCTGAGGATAGAACTCTATTTACCCTTTTCACAGAAATATTTTACTGCACAGGAGCGCAGTACCCAACATTCGACCCGCTTGATATGCACAAGAATGCCTCCCGAGTCTGTAAGGTGGATACCAAAACGGAAGAGATTGCCACTGACATTTTTGCAAACACCCTTCTGCTGTTAAGTAGCTAACTGTACTTGAAGTTATCTGTACAAGTAGGTGCCTGCTAGCTTTACGTCTTCGTGGCCCAGAAACTTCATTATTCACCACCCGCATGATCCACAACCGTTGCCCAGCATCTTGAAGCACGCTTTGTATATTGGTCAATAGCAAGTCTCAGATTGTGTAAAAGTAAGTGAGATTTGGCAAAACAATTGGAAGCTTTACAGTTTACTTAAAGACCAATTTCCTTACCAATTCTATGGTCCGCTTTGCAGTAATCTGGCGAGTAATCCAGGTAAACCAACTTATCCTTTTGACGTTTGATCCACTTCTCACCAAACTGCGTTTCCCGTCGCCTTCGCTGCCAAGCCAATGGATTTCCACCATTACTACCGACAAACCAACTAGTGCTGCGTTTCATGAGGTGCCCGGCAGGCAATGGCATTCCCCCAAAGTAGAGGGGATCGGCAAGTCGACGCAACTGCCGAGTGGCAGCATCAAAAGACACTTGAAGAGCATTGGAGTAGGCCTTCTTCAACAGGTCACCAACACCTCGAAATGCACCGACACGCTGCCAACAGGTCCGCAGTGTACAGGCCCCACTGACGCCATGACATTTGCATTTTTTCTCTCGGCTTTGCCAGATGAACTGCAGTGGAAGTGAGTGGAGAAGTGTCAGGAGGGTTTTAAAAGGTCTTATCAATGTACTTAGACTTATTCCACCTATATTCCCAAATTAACAGCATGCGACTGTATCATTGTTAAAGTGGGATCCCCAATTTGTAACAACAGGGGAATAATGGTTCTTTAAGATTTCTTGATACACCTTAACAGACTTATTGCTGCAGCTCGGGGCAATAGGAAGGGGGAACTAAACCGGAGAATGCATTTTTTGATAAAATTTCCAAACAAAACCAGAGCTAGTTGTAATGTCCTGATTGCTTGCTGAGCACTTTGTTTTAGTTATATGGACGCTTAAGGCTTTTCTACTGTCCTTTTGCTCGGAACCATGGCCTTTAAGCCATATTAGTAGCATGCGGCCCTTCTGTACGTCGACAATTCATATTCTGTCCTAGCACTATGCCTTCGTTCGACTGCAGGAAAGACTCAGGCCACTGTAATAAATCTTTTTGACAAAATCAAAAAGGACTTGAATTAGCCTTTCCTCAAAATATGTAAAGTTATTAGATGGACAAGAACCATGGAGATTGGTATAACTTCAGGCACAACTACTTGTTTGTTTAGGAGTAGTTTAGACTTACCCAAATCGCTTTGTTGAGCCATTCGTAAAATTTGCACTTCACTAACAGATTATGACATGAGTAAGGATATTGTGTTTTGACAAGATTCATAAGGGGTGACTAAAACACTTATCAGCACAACAATAGCTAAAAAGGGCACCTAGTTTTGATTTCTGAAATACCACAATCCATCGCTGCAAAAATTGCGCACATCTCATTTATGCGAGACTAAGGAACAAACAAATGTAGCAAGTGATTCAGAAAGTTGGTATAATTTTTGTATGGCTGACCTTAACGACTTATTGTGACTCTCAAATAGCAAGCATCTTTTATAGGCATGCATTGTAAGGCATGAGTCGATCAGGCCGCCGGTACCGGTCTCCTCCATTGCGCTTTCTATTACTGCCCCATTTTTAACTGGACATAAAATGTTAGTTAAACCTGCTCTGATTCAAATCTAACTGCTTTGTGATGTCAAAAAGAGCTTCAAAGTCATTAAAATCGCCTTATGAAATGGTAGACCAATGTCCAACCCGGGAACAACCTAATAAGTTGCATACCATTAAAATACCTGGAATTTGACATGAAGCATTAGTTTCCACCCTTGTAAACTGGTAAAGCATGATAGGGGTTTGACAAATGCTTGAGGAAAAATAAAACAGTGAGAGAAACGGAGGCGGCTGGGACCGCGTCTGTTATCTAGCTTCCAGGAAGCACTGCTTTTGTTTTGTCGAAAAAGGAATTTTAAAATTGCCCCAATGGCAATTTCAACGAAGGCGATGGTGTAAAAAGCGTCCTAGAGCTAATTAATTTTCATCACCGAAAATAAATAACCATATTTTAAAATTATTTATGCAAATTCGTGTTAGTCTTTGGTCTATTTAATGATCTCATGCAGATAAGTGGCTATTATTTAGTTTCTGCGCAGCTACCCATCCAACTAGGTAACCAACTCCGCCAACCGACCAGCTAGCCAAGCAGCAGTCAATTTGAGTGGTTCGGCGGACGTCCCTCGTAGCCCCGTCCTCCCCCCGCTTTAATGAAACTCCCATAAGAGAAGACCCCTTTTTGAACAAAATCCTCCCTTGCATGATTCATGCGGACTCTCCACCCCAATTTTTTTAACCAAGACAACAATTTAAATTAGTTGTGCGTTGTTCAGGTGGCGTTTTTCGCGAAGAATTTACAGTCTGCCCTCAATGAAAGGCAAAATAAAAGTCCGCAGACGCTGATCAATTTAAATTCTGACCTTACTTAAATTGTAACTTTATTTTGAATGGATCATTAAAAAAAAACAGTTTAACTCTTCAATGGTGAATTTTATGGCGAAAAGTGGTATGCTAAGGCCTTAAATTTTTTTTTTTGCTGTTTATTAGCGTTACATATACGTGACAGTGTTTTGAAGAGATTTGTGGTAACTGTGATTGTGCCAAATTATGTTACAAGCAGAGTGGTCAAAGAAATAATGTTTTAAAGATAAAATGTTCCTGAGCTAATTACAACCCCATTTCTGAGTCTTTTGGCATATGAGAGCAATAAAACGTCTGGGCTAGGGTAATGAACTTGCCAGCCATGATGCATATCTTGTTGATAAAATTCACGACCTTATTTTCAGGAATTAAACATAGTACCCGCTGCACTACTTTGATCTTTTTTACTTCTGTTTCGCATACACAGGCACTTAGGGTGCCGCCTTTGTGCTTCCGCTCGGCGTCATGACATCCAGGTAATGCCAGTAGTCCACCAGTTCTGCTCCACGGCAGCAATGCATATTCTGCTTTGGTATCATGACTGCCTTCGTCTTCAAGAATTACTCTGGAAGCTACTTTAATGGCAAAGGAGGGCAAACCCGATCATAGAGGACAATTACCCATATTTCTACTACTAAAATGACGGATGGGCGTACCCGCAATGACCCCTAGCAAAAGGGTTGAAAATGTCGTCCACCTTCGATAGTCACCCTATTTTGGCGTTCAGCAGGAATGCTATTAACAGCTGAGGTGACACTAGACATGAACCATCTAGAAAGGTTTGTTGCAGAGCTGTCCGCGATACCTGCATGAAGACGTCAAATAAGTGAACATGAGATATCTCCTATCCCATCTCTCTACTAGCTGGATTGGACGCAAATGGATTGGGGTGGGTAGCACTAAAGAGGAAAGTGGCAAGGAGGACTTAGTGCAAAATTGCATCCTTACAAAACTTTTAAAGCCCCGTACTTTATTGAACGTCTTTGTCTTTAGGTCAGTGTTCCCTACTACTAGTGGTGTACTTACGAGATGACCAGCACACTCTTCCTTCCCCTAATGCAGTTTCCAAGCAGGACGACATGCCAGATACAGTAGAACTAGCAAGAGATCAGTGACACTGCAGCCAGATACCTCCTCAGTTGCAAACATGTTCGATGATTGGCGCTGCTGCACAGCGCCGCCTACGTCGTGATGGCCGACGCGGGAGGTTGATCAAGAGAAGCGCTGTAGAAGACGCCCCACAGGTGAGGCGGCGGAAGGATCATACTACTTTTCTCTTTTGTTTAATTTTCTCTCTTAGGGCTCCGCCGTTGTACCTGTGCTAGGAGGCATGGCCTCCGGGCCGTGTCAGTAACCCCTCAGTCCTTTTCGACGCAGGCACTGCATATTGTGCCTGAGTATTCTCTTATTTCGTCTTCAAGGAAGTCTAGAAGCACTACAGTAGGATGATCCTGATCTGTCGTTAACTGCATTTTCCAGTCTTCTGCCACGTGAGAGTCATAAAACGGCTGAACTTCGGTGATGGACTTGTTGGGCTTGATGTATATCTTGATGTCAAAATTTGTTGCCTCATTTTTAGTAATTAGGCTTATGTTAGCAATTAACTAAGCATTTTTAATTTAAGACTGTTTTTTATTCCCTAACTTCTAGACTAATTTCCGTCATCATCCATTGACTAGATCCTAATTAGACGAGAAGTCCTTCTTCCCCAAAAACTGCTTCAAACTTATTAGATTTTAGTTTCACTTATTACCAAATACGTCCAAGCAAAATCAAATTTTACCCACGGAGCAATGATAGAGATCACTGCCAAAGTTAGACACAAAAATTTGCCAAAGATTTTCATTAAAATGGCAAAAACTGCAGTTTTCTACTTGTTTTTAACTTGCGCCTTTAAAGGACATCCATAAAACGCGTACAAAACTCCTCCAGCAGTGGTCATTGCATGTAAACTCGTAAAAAACGCCAGCCAACTAACTCGAGGAGTCTTGAGTGCCAGCCACAAAAATTAATTACCCGTCGCCTTAAGTGGGAAAAGGTGGAAGGGGAGTGAGGTGGGGTGAAGGAGGGAGGGGTGGGTCTGCACTGGGGCAGCATCAGCTACAAGGACCTCAGACTGTCAAAGGTGTCGTATTTCTTCAAGAGATGCGGTTCGGTTGCAAAGGCGAGAGATTAAAGTGACTCCCTTTTTACTAATGTGCCGAAAAGATGATTCCTTGAGCACGAAAGGCGCATTAAACTCGACCGCTGCTCAGTCCAGTTAAGGCGACGTAAAGCCTATTTGGCCAAGTCAAAAATGAATGCTACATTCCGATTTATTTGCTTAATTAAAACATTCCTAAGGCTATCATCAGTCTTGTAAAGTATTTATACTTATTTCATGAAGGGAAATGAGAGTCAGAATTGCATTAGCAAGACCAAGGTCGCAACTTCGGTCTAATAGAGATAACGGTACTCATTAGACTGCAGTACATATTTCCAGACGAAAAAATGAAGTGAATGGTTGGTATTTTGATTGCCTGTTCAGCTCCTCAGACCAGTTTAGCCGGCATTCAAGGCGCCGCCTTTGTATTTTGGTTAGAAATAATGGCCTCCCTATCATGCCAGTAGCCCTTAACCCCGTCTGTACTTCTGCAATGCATATTTGGCCCTAGTATTGTGTCTCCTTTCGACTCGGATGGTTACAGGACTAACTACAATCCTTTGTAGGTTAGAGGGGGAAACGTCGTAAGTTACTGCTTAAGGCAAAATCTTCTTTGAAGTGGTCACAAGTATGCGTGCCCGATATTGGGGGAAAACGGGCGTTGCCCGGCATAGAAAGAGGGAGGATTTTCCCGTGGAACTTGGGTATTGAGAAAACTGAAATATATTTACTGTTACAAAAGGTACCAACCTTAGTGAATTCTAAATGTCTAAAGTGAAAAATTTAGGCTTGGTTTTGAATCAAATAGGCCCGCACAAGATCCACTTGGTCTAGCAAAAAGATTGCGATATAAGAGAAGGAAATCAAAAGACGTATGCAATGATTAAAAGAAGACTGGTCATTTTATAGACAGGAGATTAAAGATGAGTGCATTTGGCAAGGTTCCACATGTTAGGGCATGTCATTGTCTAGAGAGGTGTCAAGACCCACGGGAACTTTTTCAGCAAATGAATAGTTTCATGGGAATAAGTGAGTCACATGTGATACTAAACTTCTTTAATCTACTTCGTGACCATGTGCAATTAAAAGAAAATTCTTTTTAATTCTTTTCCGTGATACTAACCTTTAAAAAACTTTTCTGCTTCGTGTATTTTGCCTTAGAAAGTTGCTATACTTAAGATTTATGAGTAGTGCTAACAAATAGCTAGTCTGCCTTCTTTCCATAGGAATGTAAAACCACATTTCTACAGTACGCTTTGTTATGAGTACAGCCACACACCTACCTTCTCTTTGTTAATACCTAATGGGCTCATGCTCCAGTTAACTAATATTATGCAAATATTTTTGAATGCTGCTCTTTATCAAAGCAATTTGTGCCGCTCAATTATGAGGATATTCAGCGTCCAGATGAATACCAGTGAGTACCCCTGTAGACAAAAAAGAAACATAAACTACCTGACCTTTTGCACACCCTAGCTTTAATGAGCATTCTGATTGCAGATCAGAAATATAAGCCACCCAGTTTCCACAACTTTTAAAACGTAAGCTGACCACTCTTAAAAAGGTTACTTACTCTTCTGCCGACCTTTTGATTGTGGACATCTATCAGACACCGCGCCATAACATCATCGTCACTCCCTCTTTTTTCACGTGTGTCACTTTTCTTGCCACCTAATGCGTGGATACGAAGGCGACGGCGACTATCTGCGTCCTTGGCGGACGTTATGCGAGGCTCCTGAAGGAGTCGCACGAGACGCATACCAAATCGAATTGGATCGCTACAGCCACCCCATGTGAAGGCGCCTTCCGAGTCCGCCGCCTTTAAACCGCCACGTCGGGAGATGTCGCAGTCGCAGGTGCTGATACGACCGCGACTACAGGCTCGCGTCACCGCTTGAACTGCACCGGCAGCCCACGCTGCCGTCACGAACGCGGTTTCGCGGGTGCCTTCATGAAAATAAATCTCATGTTAAGTTACCGTCACTTGCTTGGTCTTGGTTGTTTAGTAAATAAACTCTACTGATGTAACATAAGTAGACAGTTGAAAAATGCGCGCATTACCTCGTCATCGTGTTTCCTTGTACATAAGGAAGATATCTTTAATCGAAACCGTTTAATTAAACCACACATATCGGTCCCAGCCTTTGATAACTACTCAAAGCATCATCATTTTGGCTTCACTGTAAATTATAGACTCCTGTATAACCACAATGATTTAGTTGTTTGGCTAACTCAGCGTTTGATTACGCGGGCAAACACGTCGCCACACGTTGCATTTTTGCTGGGCGACATGGCCTCTGGGTAATGCTTGTAGCCTCTCAATCCCTCTGTAAGTCAGTACTTTACTATTCCATACTATTATGACTTCCTACGACATCCGGTAAAACTAAAAAATGCTGCATAATTATAATAAGCATCCAATAAACGTGAGGAAATTAAATGGGAATTTAGAATTTAGTCTATAAATGTACAAACATTTACAAACTTAGGAACCCCTCTGTGGAAATTTCGTGGGCTTTGTACGGGATGAAAAAGTCTTGTCACGCAGGCTAATGGCATATTCACATACGTGCAAGCGCAATTTGTGCCAGTACTACTGTCCATTTAAACACCAAAATTGTGGGAACAGTAACACATCTTCGGATATCACAGGCGCCTGGATGAGCACATTGGACATAAAGATTGAATTTAAGTAAATTATCAGAGCAAAACTCAAAAAATTTCAAGTTCGCCCCAAAGTCGTCCCAAGGTAAAAATAAGGTAATTAAATTCACTTCCTTGTTGGAGGCCTCCAACGTTTAAGTGTGTCTTGAATTAGCAGAATTAATACCATAAAATGACTTTCAAAAATTCCTTGGAATTGGAATAGGCAAGACTTATTTGAATTTAGAGATTAATTTTTAAAACCAAATGCCTAACTAAATTGTTCCAAAATCATATTGCAATTTCCGGCAATATTCTTTTGGAGTGTTGTTTAAAAGTGCAAATTACAGTAAATAATGATATTTTCCCCGTGGCAACAACCTTGACCAATTTTTAATCGATGCCACTTTTTAAACATTCGGAGATAAAATACTCTGCCTACGATTTTATTTCAAAAGTGCGATAATTTCTTTGGTCGAGACACGTGAAATTAGGGATGGAGGCGGAAATGTATCGCATCGGCGGGAGAGAGCAAACTTGCGCTGCAGATGCAAACCACTTTGCTACAAATGTAGTCTGATGTCTCTGCAAATTAAGACACGGCACAGTTGTTGATGAAACTAAGATTAAAAAAGTTACGTTAGACCATGTTTGTGAGTATCACTGAGTTCTCATAGCCATTCATTTTTAGCAATGCTTGCATTGTGGAATAGATAAGATGTGAGGGATTATGTAACGCACATTTGTTTGAATACCCTTGTCTTGGTTACCAAGGGGCAGATTAGACACGTCTCGTTACTGAGCAGTTGTCATTTCTTCTCATTTAGGAGAGAGACCTTATTCTTCCACACAAAATTTGGATTATTTGTAAACCCTAACCTTATGCGGTGCAAGACTTCTTACTCTAAGCAGTTTTCTCCGGAAAAGGATTCGAAAATGGGAATAGTAAGGTAAAGTACTAAAAATATCACATTTACAAGCATTGTTGTTTGATGTCGACAAAATAAATTAATAAGTCATTTTAAAAACAATTTATTGACTCTATACTACTTAAATGTGATAAGTAAACGAATTTAAAGGTAGTATTTGTAGCAATATAGAGCACATTTCCTGTTTGGAGGAAGAAAATTGATTATCTCGAAAGCGACTCAAGGTAAAAAGCGATCTTAGGAAGTAAAGTCCTGTGATCGGTTTCCTTGCTACAAATTTGAAGAAAGACAATGTGTAACTTTGCATTGAATTATTGTAAATAATCCAAGA